>NW_020291544.1:0-9071 GCF_003184765.1 Aspergillus aculeatinus CBS 121060 | reverse complement strand
GGGGGGGGGGGGAAACAATGAGATGGGAGAGAAAAATCGAGGCGGGCGGCGGGGGACTTTTTTTCAGAGATGATGATTGGCCAAGGTGGGCAGTGAAATCTCTGCCTGAGGCGTGGCTGGTGCCAATCAGAGAAATGTGGCTTAGCAGGGACAAGGATGCCGCCGTCGAGACCATTGATGACGTAAACACATGAGGCGGTGCCAGTTCTGCCTTAGAGCCTAAGTCATCTATATCAGTGCCTGAAACACCAGGCGACAATAGGCTGTCCGGATTGGGCTTACCCCGCACGGAGAAGAGGGGGAGAAGATCCACCCAGTGGAGCAACAAAGAAGTCATGGTCTGACAGAATCCATTGTGATCCATGATGTCGACTGCACTGCAGGCTGCTGCTGTGGAAACATTAGGAAGCACGTTGCCTGTCAAGAAGGGCGATTTCCAGACAACAAGCCAGAGAGAAAGAGACTTTCCATCCTCATCCGAACCATGGTGCTGTTCACCGCCGCAACCCAGTTGGGAGGGTATAATGTTAGTGAAAGGCTAAGAGGAAGGCTAAGGTAGACCGACGCAATTACTAGGTGATGTGCTGATCGGCGCATCAATAAATCAGATATCTCCGGTCGCCCATGATTGCAGGCACATAACAACCCCTGGCTGTACGGCGGTGTACGGAGTAACTTACCTTACTCACCTGTAATATGGACTGGCCGCATGCAGCCGTCCCCTCTCCCTCAGCTCTCCCTCTCCCTTGCCTCGGTCGGACTCTCGGTATTGATCTCCGCGTCCAACCGCTTTCGCGGCCGAGGCTAGTGAGTACAGTACAGGTAGGTGTAGGTATATCTGCTGCGCCTGTGTCTAGGTAGCCTGAGTCTCCCTCTCCCCTTGTAGCACCCTCACACCTTCACACCTTCACACCCTCACACCTTCACACCCTCACACCTTCACACCTTCACACCTTATCCTAGAGCAACACTCTCACACCCAACCGTCAGGACAGGATCTTGACTCCCCCTTTCTCCTTCCCTGCAGCGATTGTTTACAACACACACACACATACACACACACACATACACACATACTCACAACATGGTTCTACCTATACGTACCACCAGCCATCATGCCTCGCGACTAACTCAAGTGCGTCTCCCTTGATAAAAATCGTCAAGCCCACTCTGACCTTCCACCTTCCACCCATCTAGACTTCCCTCTTCCGTCGCACCTATGCCACTGAACCCGATCTCAAATCCGCCCTCAAGGCCGTCATCCCCGCCAAGCGCGATCTCGTCAAACAAGTGAAAGCGCGCAGCGACCAGGTCATCGGCGAGGTGACCGTGGGCAACGTCATCGGCGGGCAGCGGGGTCTGAAGGCGCTCCTGTGGGAGGGGTCGGTGCTGGACCCGAACGAGGGGATCCGGTTCCACGGCAAGACGATCAAGGACTGCCAACGGGAGCTACCCAAGGGGCCGGTGGGCACGGAGATGCTCCCGGAGGCGATGTTCTGGCTGCTGCTGACGGGCCAGGTGCCGTCGACCGCCCAAGTGCGGGCCTTCTCGCGCCAGCTCGCCGAGCAGTCCCACCTGCCGCCGCACCTGCTCAACCTCATCAAGTCCTTCCCGCGGGAGATGCACCCGATGACCCAGCTGTCCATCGCCGTGGCCGCCCTCAACACCGAATCCCGCTTCGCCCGGGAGTACGCCCGCGGCCTGCCCAAGACCGAGTACTGGGAGCCGACCTTCGACGACGCGATCAGCCTGCTGGCCAAGATCCCCCGCGTCGCCGCGCTGGTCTTCCGCCCGGACGCCGTGGACCAGGTCGGCACGCAGCCGCTGGACGGCGCGCTCGACTGGTCGGCCAACTTCGCCGCCCTGTTGGGCAAAGGGGACCCGACCACGCACGGCGACTTCCACGATCTGCTGCGCCTGTACCTGGCGCTGCACGGCGACCACGAGGGCGGCAACGTGTCGGCGCACACGACGCACCTGGTCGGCAGTGCCCTCAGCGATCCGTTCCTCAGCTACAGCGCGGGGTTGTTGGGGCTGGCGGGCCCGCTGCACGGGCTGGCCGCCCAGGAGGTGCTGCGGTGGATCCTGGCGATGGAGACGGAGATCGGGTCGGGGGCGACGGATGAGGCGGTGCGGGAGTATCTGTGGACCACGCTGCGATCGGGCCGCGTGGTGCCTGGGTACGGACATGGGGTGCTGCGGCAGCCGGACCCGCGGTTCCAGGCGCTGATGGACTTCGCGGCGGCGCGGCCGGACGTGCAGTCCAACCCGGTGTTCAAGCTGGTGCAGCAGACGTCCGAGATTGCGCCGGGCGTGTTGACGGAACATGGCAAGGTGGGTTCCTTCTCTCCCTCTGATAGACGGGAATCATACTGACAAATCATACAGACCAAGAACCCTCATCCGAACGTCGATGCCGCGTCCGGTGTGCTCTTCTATCACTACGGCTTCACGCAACCGCTGTACTACACCGTGACCTTCGGCGTGAGTCGGGCTCTGGGCCCGTTAGTGCAGCTGATCTGGGATCGTGCATTGGGCTTGCCCATCGAGCGACCGAAGAGTATCAACCTGAAGGGATTGAGTGCATGAGCGAGCACGCACATCACCGGGATACCATTTTCACTTCATGAGTTACATAGAGACCAATGCAGCCATCATGACATTATCCTTGAACAAACAACGTAATTCTTTTCACCCGCAATGGGTGCAGGCTCGGGTCGGAAACCGGCCAGGAGGCTATTTTAAGTTTCCCTCGACTTTCTTGCACGATCCACCACGGAAGGGACGGAAGTTTAAGTTGACCAAGTTGACATGATGCGAGAACGTGTCATGGTGGCTCACGGATACCGTCGGCTGAACCTAACTCTAGCTTTGTAGGTTGGATGTATACAATACTCAGTACTGAAATAATCAGGAAAGGTCAGAAAAAGTTTGACTGCCTTAACGAGGCCCATAAATCCCCAGCCAAATACTCTCCTTCGTCCTATCATCCATGCTAACACAACACCAAAGATCTCACCAATCCTTCTTCCTACATCGCAATCCCCCCACATCACGTCACCCAAACATAGTCCTCAACCGCCCCTCCTCCATAACCTCACTCCAATGCTTCGCCCTCCCGGCCCCCACCCCGGCCTCCCCCTCGCGATCCCCGACCTCCCAGATCCGCTGGATCAGCGCCTTCAGCACCCGGATCGGTTTCGACGGGAGACTGTACTCCAACACGCTGACCCGCTGCATCACCACCCGCCGCGCCTGACTCACCTGCAGCGCCGTCTGGTTGAGCCGCGGCGCCCCCGCCGCACTCTGCGCGTCCGGCGCCCTCAGCCCCGTCGCGATGGACAGGTACAACAGCGGCTGGATGACCCGCGACCCCGACTCCAATGGGATGCGTTTCACGAGGTCCAGGAGCTCGAGGGCTAGGGTCTGCAGGCTCCAGGTCGAGATGGCCGCTGCACCGAGCTCGCGGGCGCGGTCGTCGCGGAGATCGGGGAAGGTCTGGTACAGCTGCAGCAGGGCGGCGAGGCGGTAGCCCTCTGCGACGTCTACGAGATGGGAGAGCGGGGTGCGCGCGTCCCCGGTTTCGGTGAGGTTGCTGGGCTGCAGGGTCGTGGATGTGAGGGTCTGGCGCAGGGAGCGCGCGGCGTGGATGTCGCGGATGAGTTCTTGCAGGGTGTGCAGGGTGGCGTGGGTGGGGGAGCGGAGGCGCTTGCTGTGCCGGCGGCAGAGGAGGAGGGTGTGCGCGAAGAGGTCGAGGATGGGGCGCGAGAAGCCCACCCAGGGGTGCGGGGAGGTGAATGTGTTTGTGTTGGTGGTGGTTGTGGTCGATGTCGGAGAGGAACCGGGGATTGGGCCGATGAGAGTGGTGGTCGCAGGGCCCGTGGTGTCCTGCTCGTCGGTGACCACGCGGCATAGGATGTCCCAGTAGGCGCAGCTGTCGTTGAAGAACTCGAGATACGTCCGGTCCGTGGTGCTCGCGCTGAGCATGCCCGGTTGGTTGTAGTACGCCAGAATGGTTTTCATCTTCTGGAGAAGGGGGATCCCCAGTTGTTGGCTGTCGGTCCAGCAGGTGGTCGTGCCGATGCCGGCCAGGGCGAGGAGGAGGCCCGTGGGGAATTGGGGTGGCGAGGATTTGTGCTGCGTGAAGGAGGCTAGCTCCTGCTGGATGGACTGCATGGCGGCGGTCCACGAGGTGGTCGCTGTGGCGTGGAGGTGAGGCAGTTGCTCGGACAGATGTAGGGCTGACATGGTCTGCAGACTGTGGAACACGGCGGCGTTGTGGCTCCACGTGTGAGACGCCAGCTTGCGGATGAGGTTGCGGTCGGAGTCGAAGCTCGACCACATCGAACACACGTTCTTGAACCAGTATTCGATCAAGAAAGTGGTGGTTTCTGTCATGGATGGGGTGGAGAGGATGGGGTGTGGTACGTCGTCCTCGAGGGCGAGAACATCGCCTTGCAGGAGTGCTTCGAATTCAGCCGGCTCATCCACTCCATCCTCTTCCAGGCCAACCACAGGAAGGTCTGCCTGAGTACCTTCTGGAAAGTCCTCCTGTACTTGCGCCACAACCTGAGCCTGGGCTTGAGTCTGATTATCCTCATCCAGCCCCATCAACCACCCAAAACCATCGCCATAGATCCTCCCATACAACTCCGCCAGCCCATCCAAGCTCCCCACCGTCGGTATTCCACCATTATCCCCACCGATATCATTGCCATCCCCATCTCCATTCCCCTCCGACGCCAACAGCCCAGACACCGCATCAAACGCCTCCTCCAGCTGCTTATTCTCCATCTCCACCGTCGAACCCGTCGATTCGGGACTTTCCCCCGCCACGCCTGCCATCGAATCCTCCTCCTCGCTCACAGCCGTCCTCCTCCGAGCACGCCCCGAAGAAACCTCATGTTTCGTCGACCATTTGAACTCGCGCTGATATCCGGGACACGTGCGCCCTTGCTTCACGCACGCGTTGCACGCCGGTCTCGTTTCGTCGCATTGAATCTTTGCCTATGGATGAGCCTCCATCCTAACCTTGATGCCTTGGAGTTGAAACATTTGGGAACAGGTGGAAGCATACCCGTCTCGATTTACAGGTCTTGCAGCCCGTTCGGAAGCGACGGCCTTGGCGGTTGTCTCTGCTGGTTTTCGTTTTCGTGGTTAGGGTTGTGGACATTATGGCTGGGGCTCATTCAATTCCATCTGACAAGATGGAAAATGGCTGATGGATTCAGGATAATGTTGATCAGAAGGACGATGATGGTGTTGTTCAATGATCCATGGAGATGACCACTTCACCAAGGCCGAGAGGATCAACCGAAATGCGGAGAAAGAGGCGTTGGCGTCGATCGTGATTTATACTCGGTACTCCAAGCCTTATCTTTCGCCTTCCACGTGAGGAGAGAGCGGGGAGGTCTGCATGAGAGATAAGAGACATAGACGTAGGGCAACTGATAAGACGTTTCCTGTGTGACACCTAATAGACTATTTTCTTTTAGATTTAATTTTAGATGAAGTATAATTCTATAAAGATAGAGACACTACTATATTATTAAAATAAGAAAGTTAAATATTTAAAAATAAAAAAACATAAAAAGACTAATAAAAATGAACAAAATGTATTTAACTTATTATTATAATAAGTACTATAATACTTGTAACTGCATTGTTGAGGCGGCGAAGAGTGCCCTCAATGACGCGTAGGCCTAAATCACACAGCCCGATCGGTCTACAGTACATGCGCCGCTAGTATTCCAGAATCCGTTTGCGCTACCATGAAGCCTCAACAAGCTTTGGCACCAAGTTGGCTTTTTCTTTGCGATCCTGTCTTCGATCCATGAGGATTCCTTGATCACCCTTCGACGCGACCGAGCCCGGTTTGCAATGGCAAGGCTGGATTACGACAGCATCAAGCATCTTGCGGGCGGTCTTGGTACGGCCAGATCTTGTCCATCCACAACTTCTCCTCCTCGCTCTCCGCTAGCGACAGGAAGCTTGATTTCTGTATGGCATTCGTGCGCTGTAGGATTTCGTAGTCTTCGGGGTCGGCGACCCCGTCGATTGGCAAGATCCCAGCTTCCTGGAACTGCTCCATCAGCTGTTCAACGTACTCGCGATTTTCCAGCTCCTCGTGGTGCAAGTCCGTTTCCTCCGCCGTGAAAGAGATCGGACAGTCGATTTGGGTGTCTAAATCAGGCCAATGATCCACGACGTCCAGAAGCGATGCGCGGAGGCCAAAGACTTCCCTCGATGACCAAGCACCGCCAATCGCTTTGATGGGTCGGACAAGAGGCGCTTTCCAACCGTCATTGTGGAGTAATGCGGCATAATGCCGTGGGTTCTTCTTCGCGGTCACCACTTCGTAGTACTTGTGGCACAGAGCGCTCTGGTATAGCTCTTCCGCTTTTGACTTGGCATCCTGGGGCAGCTCGTCGTAGTTCTCCGGCTTCTCAGGCATATGCCAGCCTAATGGGAGTGGGGTAACATGTCGAGCCATTCGTGGTATCTTGGCCTGGAAGATTAGCGGAGCCGTCGTCGTGTTCTGCCAATCTATTATGTCTGTGATAGTTTCAGTCTCGACGTCGACATATATGTTATTGAGGTGGAGGTCAGAATGCCACAGTGTAGGCTGCAGGATGTCCGGAGAATCCACTTGCGATTGCGTGATGAAAGGAGCAACAAGCAGGTATTTCTCGATGAGCGCAAGATATTCGCTGGGGTTCTCGGCATCGGTGTTACTCCGGTAATAATTCATACGTGGTTGAGCATATCGATCGGCCCAGGATTTCTCATTTTCCCCTAAGCTCCTCGCGTAATGGGCGATATCGCGCCCTTGAAAGAAGGATCAGAGTCATCCAGTGGTCAAAATATCGGCAAAGAAAGACTCACAAGGACCTCGAGACAACTGTAATTCGGAACGGCAGTCCGACCAAAACACTGGATCTATAACAGGGCCAATGCAGAACTCGTGTAGGTTGGTTTCATCGAATGGAATTTGATTCCGCGAATATTCTGATGGCAGGTCCTGCTTGCGATATACGCATCCGTGCGCGGGAATTGGAACAGATGCTAGTTCCGCCTCCATCTCAACAACCTGCCTTATGAAGTTGTGTTTGCTTGAGGAAGGAAGCCGATACCACGATTTGGCAAGCGGAACTCCCTTGGCTTTTTCCATGATAATGTATTCGCACCCGACGGGATTGAATCGGTCGCAGCTCCAATCAAGAACCCGCGGAACTGGTATACCCATAATACGACGTACCTGTCATATGTTAGTATGTTAGATTGCGGGCAAGCGTAATGGGCTCAGTAACTTACAAATTCCATCGTCGCGACCTCACTGGCAATGGTAAAAATAGCTGGTCCGGCATTTGGGTTTGGCAGCTTCACGACCACCTCGGACTTGTCATCGAAAGTCAAAAGGAAGGTCTTGCTGTATTGTCCTTCTAGATATTTCATGATCTGGGTGCCTTGAATGAAATTTAGGCAGCGCTCTTCGAAGAAAGTGGGGGCCAGTACATTGTTTTGTATTTGTCCTACTCGATCGCGTGGCGGCAGCGATGAGCGCTTCAAGATTGAAGTCACGGTACCGCTTCGACCTCTCCTCAGCGTCGTTCCCCCTGGAGAAGTCAACGAACACTCACTTAGCCCCTTTCAGAGAAGACTGACAGCCATCGCTTGGTAGTATACCGATAAAGATCCTCTTGTTTTGCTTCGACTACTACGATTCGATCAACAACAGTTTGACTCGGGGGACACTCAGGGCTTCCGGGGCCGCCTACCGCTTCCGTCCTTCTTCTGCAACAACAACAAAGGAGAAGACATCGCCTGCACGGTCTGCGTGGATATAGTCGATAGTGTACAGTTGTTTCTCAGGATACAGGTGCAGCGATACCGGATTGATCTGGACGATAGAGAACTGAATGGCTGAAATCGCATCTTGGAGATGATTGTGGCGCGAGGAGAGCGTTAGGATTAGGAGTCGGTTTCCATCTTTTGGGACACCCAAGTCCAACCAATTCCGATTGGGGATCACGTGATGATGAGGTCGTAACAGAAGGGCTATTATTATGCACGCGCGCAAGGTGCCACTCTGTTGATTGACGGACAGGGACGGTCGTTGATCACACAGAGATATTCCAATGTGGCCGCCGCCTGCTGGGCGGGGTCCGGATTCTTGGTTCAGCTGCCATCGTAGTTCTTCACCGGGGTGACGACGCGTTCAAAGGCGGCGATATGCATGGGGGACTCCTCCTCTGGTTGAGAGACCACATTGACGGAGACCAGCGGCAGACCATGGCTGTGGGCACTGGCCCAGTACTTGTCTAGGAAGACGCTGCCCAGCATGTACCCGGCGGACGATTTCATGTCCATGGCCGGAAAGGTCGGCAGTTCCTACAGGCTGGTGTTGTCCAGATCGAACATGAGCTGCTGCAGACTGAACGCCGTCCCGGACAGGTTCGTCAGGGCGTTCCGCAGCCGATCCCGTTCGACATGGTGGTTGGGCTGCTTGAAGTAGGGGGTATCGAGTCTGTCATCCAGGTCGGCGACGACGAGATCGACTGTCGTCTGGATGGTCCACGGCTGCCCGGACGACTGGCTCCAGACATTCCACTTGCCCGTGTTGTGGCGTCCGACAGTCAATTCGACCACGGTCAACTGGGCACAGTATAGGTTGAATCTGACCGAAATGGCGCTCTCGCCCAGCTCCACCACGGACAAGGTCTTGGGGTCGATTCCCGGGGGCAGCCCGATCTGCATCTTGATCCCCACGGCAAAGTCCACGTTATACATAGCCTGCACCCGCTCGTCGGTGAAAGGGGTGCCCTCCTCAATGAAGAAGGGGTCATGTCCACCAGTCTTCTCCTTACTCCTCCAGGGTGATCGGCACGGTGGGATCGCCGGTATCAGGGTCGGCCAAGTAGCAAATGTGCTGGCTTGTGTGGTGGCGACGACAAAGTCCACCCGCTGTGGTAAATCACCAAGATAAGAAGGGAATCCTGCCATTGTGTGTGTGTGGGAGAGGGACAAGGGAAAATGGAATACTATAGGGCTAGAGTAGAGTGGTTATGGAG
>NW_020291543.1:0-162962 GCF_003184765.1 Aspergillus aculeatinus CBS 121060 | reverse complement strand
GTCGACCCCGCGCGCGAAATCATCTGGACCAAGAACTACGGAGAGTATGAGAAACGTGAAGAAGACGGGGCTGTTGTCGACCCCGCGCGCGAAATTATCTGGACCAAGAATTATGGAGAGTATGAGACCAAGAAGCACTAAGCTCAGCCACCATCGGTAGGTCCTGACTGGAGTCTTGGAATGACAGCTTGCTGATGCTTTCCAGAGTCAAGGTGGAAGGGCTCAAATCTGGAAACTGAACCAAGGAATGTGAGAGGTGGTGTGTAGCTGTTTCGCCAGGTGTGAATCAATTCGATAGTCAGAGGTGTCGGGAGATGGTGTGTTCAGGTAGCCGTCGATGAATGTATGCAGCGACGGCCAGGAATGTACATAGCGAGTCATGCAGGCCAGCGTACATATCTGTGTGTAGATTCTAGTTTGCCGGAATCTACTATGCAAGAGCAGACTTCTCCACTAGTTTGCTTTATTGTTGCCGTGAATTGAGTGATTTTAAGCAAGCATTTCAATTATACTAATATCGAACCATTTTAATGGTAAGATAGGCCGCTATAAGAGGGCCTGCCGCTCCCAGTCTTAAAACCCAGCCGGCACTGTTCTGGGACCCCATTCTCCCCGCGGCCCAGATGATTCCTCCATCCAGCACGGCAGCAAAGACCTGTGGCAACGAAATGCAGATATTATGTACACTCAATACTACGCCGATGTCAAGGTTTCGCGCCTCGATACGCTCTGCGCAGCCATCTGGATCCCCGTTAAATCCCGCAAACTCACTTCCGATAATCGTGTAAGGTGCCCAAAGCAGCAACGACCAAGGTATACCGCAAAGACAGAGAATGACTGCTGAAGGGATCCACTGGTCTACGAGTATAGTGGCCAGCAAAACACACCCAAAGGTCACATGGCTTCCGGCCAGGAGCTTCCAAATGCCGTACCTCGCAAGAGCTTGCTCATGCTTGCTTTTTGACCGATTCATGAGGCCGTGCAAAGTGAGTGCGGTGCCCAAAGCCACAATGGCAAAGGCGAGTCCAAACACAACTCCTTGTTGCGTAGACACAATGATATTGCCGCTGAATTGGAAGGACATCTTATCTGGATGAAGATTAGTATAGAGACGCTGTTCCGTTAACGATGTACGCACTTAGTGTTTCAATGTAGCTTTCCCCCGGTGTCAGCCACGCAGCTCAACATTTTCCCATCCACTAGAGGAGACAACTTACATCGTAGAATAATACAAGAAAGAGAACCATGCCATCCAAGCCCACACCTGGGCTTGGCAAAGGAGACGAAAACCGGATGGCAAGGCACGATAAACTGAGAGCCAACGTCTAGGCGACATCGCTAACCTCGTAGAAGTGGCTTGGGGAGTATGATGCGACTCCTCGATCACCGCACAGCAGTAAGCGACTGTAGCACATAGGCACAAGATTGCTATGAGAGCCATCGCCTGAAACTGCTCGGCAGGCGTTGGGCCAAGCCTGACACTGTATGCGGAGACATAACCAAGGATCCTGCCGACTCCGATGCAATTTGTTGCCCACGCATTGGCTCGAGCTTGCTCGGTGCCGGGACAGACGTCCACACTGAGAGCGCGCAACCCCATCTGAAGGGGCTGGATGGCAAAGTTCAACAACCAAATCAGGATCAGTGCAGTCACTGGGATCACTCTCTGGACCATAGGTTCATCCACTCCCAAAGGAAGACAGAGAGCACGAGTTACAGTCTCCACCCAGGCCAACGAGGCCAAAAGTAGGACCGCCGCCACTGCTCCGAGCAGGATGAAGGGCCGGCGACGACCGTAACGAGACTTGCATCGGTCGCTCAGGCTTCCCATCCAGGGATACACAAAAGTACCCGCGAGAGGGGCGGACACCCAGGCGAAGGCTGTGAGGGGGGCGGGCAACCCGAGAGACAGGAGGAAAGACTATCTGGGTTAGTAACAGATTACAGGCGCTCTGGATTGGAATCTCACCGTGCCATTGGATTGCATCGTCGTCCAGAGGACCTGGAGCCTTGAGAGATTGTCAGGAATGGCTTCGAGAAAAAGCGGGGCACGCGCACCCTCCAAGGCCACAAGTCAGCGCCAGCATCCACCACGGGTCGGCAGCTGTCTTCATCTTCGATGGTGGTAGTTCTTACACCTGTCGCGGGTTCATCCGCTCTCTGCTCTGCCGGAGAATTTATTAAATCTCACTATATGCGTACTGAAGGCCAAACGGAGCAGATGAGTTGGGATTCCTTGGTAGGTGCATCCAGCCTGGTGCTTGATTGTGCGGCTGCGATATTTTTCATGGCCAGACTGCATATCTTGTAGTTCAAGCAGTGCTCCGGGCCCGTTGTCTAGTCCGAGATTGAGACTCGGAGCAAGGTATGAGTATGTATACTTACATGACATTAGTGGAAACATACATGTAATTTACCACGTATGTAATAAAACAGACTCTTTGTGCGCATGATACTTACCAATAGCTTCATGCATGGTTCAGGCAGGGTGATGTGCCGGAATGAAGCAGCTGGTCCTGCAGGATTGGCGCCGTCATGAACCTCCTCTCTTCGGATTATCCATTTATTTACCGAGGCGAAGATGAATCCGACCTTGGACAGCATCGACAATGCAGACAGACACCATGAATCCACCAGCCCTCGAAGAGGAAGAAACGCTTCTTGGAACGAGAGATGGTGAGGTGGCTTGCCCTCATTGTGCTCATCCACCCAAGCAGAGATCTGTCTTCCAACGCACCCTACCCTTAGCATTGCCGTGGTGTCTCGTCACAATTCTTCTCATCCTGCTCGTTACACCCAGGCTCTGGCTGCCCGAACAACATCCAGAGCTTCTTCTCTATTGTATGTAACTTGTGAAAAGAATGAGTGTAACTTGAGTGCCATGCTCACATCACAAACAGCACCGGTCAACCCCCTAGTGGAGTACGAGACCCGCACCTTCTACCGCAGCCGCGGGGACGACAA
Source organism: Aspergillus aculeatinus CBS 121060 (assembly GCF_003184765.1). Taxonomy (NCBI): domain Eukaryota; kingdom Fungi; phylum Ascomycota; class Eurotiomycetes; order Eurotiales; family Aspergillaceae; genus Aspergillus; species Aspergillus aculeatinus. Next base: position 159,998 of record NW_020291543.1, on the reverse strand, counting down.
ATCCCCCTTCCAAGGCTGGCCCGATGATGAGAAAGACCGACTCTGGCTCGAGTCCTACCACTGTGAGCCCAGCTCTTGTCACCCAGTGTGCGTGGAATGCTCACCACTAGTGTCTGCGAGAAACAGCTGGCTTGTTCACATACGTGGACCGGGAAGCGGCCATGCAGCTCCCCAATGTAACCTCTCGCGTCGCCGAACCCGGGCTCGAAGACCAGTACATGGTCGTCCTCGATGTCTTTCACCAGTTGCATTGCCTGGTATGTTGGTTGGTTGCTGTACGATAGCGAGGTAATCTCAATTGCTCATGCCGTCGCTAGAACTTTATTCGCCAGGCCTTTTATCCAGAGCGCTACGGCCGGAGCATGTATCACAAAGACGGAACATTGGATTACTGTACATGGCTCCACATAGGTATACATTTCAAGGATACGAAAGTCCCTGTGTGACAAGCTGCTAACTTTCACCTGCCAGATCACTGTATCGATCAAGTCCGCCAGTCCCTCATGTGCTCGGCCGACACCTCAATTATCCCGGTGCAGTGGAATGACGCCACCAAGAGCATGCGACCTCGCGTGGACACCATTCATACCTGTAAGAAGTATGACCAATTGCTTGAGTGGACGATTGGGAGGAATCTGAGCGATTTTCGCGGGGCGGCGCTAGTCGTGGAGGATGAGGTGGGGGGGTTGCGCATTGAGGACTATCTGGAGGACAAGGCAACCGGGAAGATCCAAGTCGCAGAGTCCGAGTGTCACGCTATCTAGTACAGACCGAAGATTTCACTTGCATAATTGCGATTCAACAGTCTGCGTTCTTTGTGTGTTCCTTTTGGCACATTTCTGCTTTGTCGATCGAAACTGTACATATCGGTTTGATCCGTCTAATGCAAGCTGCGGGGAACCTAACAAGAGGTAGTAGATAGGGCCTCAGCCAAACAAACTGTCTATGGGACATTCCCGAATGCGATGACAGTGTGACTCCGAGCATAGACGGTGAATCTGTCTGCAGCTCCAGATTGCACCGATTGGCTGCGTCTAATCAAGAATTGGAGGTGGAGAACAGGGACATGGCCAAAGCTTGATTTTTTGCAGACGCAGCAGCGCTCAGACCATGAAGATAAGCTTGTCGCATGTCCCACTTATCACGGAAATGTACATACCTTACCGTACCGTCTTTCATACCTAGCTCCAGTATGGTACTATATATCTTTCAAGGCAACTTACCGGGTTGTATTGTATTGCGGCAATACCAGCATTATGTATCAAGGTGGATATGATGCTCCAAACTGGGAAACTCGTACATGCTCATGTCTCCTCAATCTAAGACATGCAGAAAGACACGCGATTGATTTCAAATCAAGACCTTCTGACCAGAGCCCATTCTTCTTCCCAACAAGTCATTTGGGGCTCGGGACGACAGCTTCCTGGCCGCTTCTCATTCGAAGCACAAACACCACGATGGAGGACTCAAAGGCCAAACAACCCTTTCTCTCCTCCTACGCGGAAGGGGGTCAAGATGAAGAGATCGAAGCAGTGGACGTTGATCTGGAGAAAGCATCGGAGTTCTCTACAGCTCGCCGGACAACGGTTCAGTGTGTCCTCTACTTCCTCTTGGTGGTGGGATGGCTCCTGGCAATCACTCTCTGGGTTCGGACAGCACCCGTGCAGACCGCAGACCGCAAGTCTCCCCTGCCGGCCTCGGTGTTCAAGACCGTCAAACGCAGCTTTCAGATGGATGGGCGCTATGTTGGACCGTCCGAGGAGGCGAACGACCACTGGGAGGCTCTGATCGCGGGTACATTCAGTTGACGACCGTGGTAATCAGAGAGATCAATGCTAATAGGTTGGTAGCTCACGACGTCCTCTATATGACCGAGCATGAACAACGTGACTACAATCTGCCGCCGGGAATGCCGTCGCCCTATTACCACCCCAATCGACCGAGTCCACCCCCACAAGACTTCTACGTCTTGTCCATCATGCACCAGATGCATTGCTTGGTACGTTTCCTCAGTGAGCAGGTCTGAGTTTATTAAGGCTAATCGATTCAAAAAAAAGAATCATATTCGCGCCCACTACTGGCAGATCAAGACCGGAGGGCCCAGCACGCCCCATTACACGGAAAATAAATGGAACGTGCATGTCGACCATTGCTTTGAGTACCTACGCCAGAGTGTCCTCTGTGGCAATGCTATTTTTGAGATCGAAGGATATACACCGCTGTTTGTTCCAGACGAGGGCGTGGCAACGACGGTGTCTGGCTGGGGGGTGGAGCATGAGTGTGTCGACTATGATGCTATTAGTCGTTTTCAAATCGATCGTGAGCGCCAGTACAATCGCACCTGGTTTTGATAGTTGAGATATGACAGAGTCGCTTTCAAGAGCGTAGATTGGGGATAGCATTGCTCTAATCTTATCGTGCTCTGGAGTTATATTGGGCTTTAGGCTTGAGACAGTGATCTTCATCGAGACCAGGACAATGAGCATGACCAGAGGACTCGAAATGACGCGTTTCGAACTATACGCTAGTCAGTAGATTCTGATTGATAACCCTCCCCTCACTGCACAAGATAGCCCTCCTTATCAGCCCACCAGGTTATAAATACACGTCCCTACCCACCAACAATCACACGAGCGTAGGTCGACCTCCCACATAGGCACACGGCTCTCGCTCGATGCAGCACTTGCCGCCAAGACCTCAACTTCGTTGCTTCTGAAACCGTCACAATGGAGTTCCTGAACCAGCCCTCAGAGTATTCGAAACTGTCAAACGAGACTGAAACCGATGATGATGCCCTCGGTCCACGATCCCCGTTTCACCGCCCGTGGCTCTCCGAAGTGGTCCACGAATTCTGGCGCAACTACCAGCTCATCGTAGTGAAGAGCATACTCGTACTCGCCCTGATGCTCGCCTCGGCCGCCCTTGGGGCGTTCTGGTCCCGCAGTTTCCCGCACACACACATCCCAGTTGCACCGCCCACGGTCGTGCCTGATGGTGATTTTCCCTCTTCTTCACATGCGGCCAGGCAGTCTTTTCCCACGCAAAGAGGATACTGACAACTTCTCCCCATTCCAACACAGTCCCATACGTATTGGAGAGCTTCAGGCACGATGAACTCTTTGGCGTCGAGCCTACCCGCGATGGTGGAATGTTGAACGAGACATGGGATGCCCTACTCCCTCGTGAGTGCCTACCGCAGACAGCCTCTCCCTTCCCATAAATGTTACTAAAATGCCCTGGATGATACTTCCTACAGCGGGCCGCGGTTTCGTCCTCATTCGCGACTACCAGAAATACGAGCTCACCCCCGGCCTTCCTACTGGCGACGGCTATTCACGCTTCTCGATTTCGATGTTTCACCAGCTCCATTGCCTGGTAAGACCTCTGAGCCTCGTCTCCGCGTCGGCCAGCTCTGTTCATTTCTTTTTTTTGCATGTTTCTAATGCCGTGATGTTCGTTGACCCTGTTCCCTGTGGTGCAGGACTACGTCCGCAAAACGATCTACGAGATCATCCTCAAAGTCCAGGAGGGGCGACGGGAGGAAATCGACATCTCCGAGCTCGATCAGGTCGACCACCTGCCCCACTGCATCGACTACATCCGCCAGGGGATCATGTGCGCCGGGGACACGACGATGGAGGGGGCCGTCTACGACCGGCATCGCACCGTCGTCTTCGGGATGGGGAACCCGCATCTCTGCCGCGACTTCCGCGCCATCTACGAATTCACCAAGGACAATTTTGAGACCGTCTTCTGATTTCTGTGGCGTACCGAAGTGGACGTTACCTCGAGTGTGTTTGTCTGGGTTCTGTTGCCGGACCGGTCGGACGGAATGGGGAGAGGGTAGTCACGTCAGTCCACGCCGTGGTTGTATTATCGGGTGTGTGTGTGTGTGCGGGTGCTCGAAGGATTATCCCGACGGGCTTCGGCCGATTACGTGCTCTAGTATTTGTGTCTCAACTCATGGACTTGGCCGGTGCAAATACCTGCGTGGTCATCGCGGGTGCCAATTTGAAAAGTGGATTAGCATGTCTAGCGATCCACCATTAGATATTAGGGCTACAAGGCTATTATCGGCCTTACTGTACGGACATGTCAACCTTATTATCAGATTTAAGCACATGTGACCCCAGGGTGGGGAAAACAGAGCGCTCAACCGTACTTAAGCCACTTATTAACTGCAGCTGAGTATAATTTAGGCCTGTTCTTAGTTGCTGTTTTATGAATAAGTGATAGTAAAATGAAGAGTCATCATGGAAAATCTTGAGTATATTGTCAAAAAAACCGATAAGTGGAAGAGGCAAAATAATAGATCACACATTTTGACCATAGAGTACCAAGAAGTCCTACAAACTATTCTACAACAGTTCCATACAATTTTATGGTTTGATATAGAATTTAAAAAAGCTTATATATACAGCACACATAAGTTGTGTATAACTAGTCTACATGATTTTATATTTTGATTTTACCAAACAATATGCCGTTTTAGATACATATTATTTTGGTTTCCAGTGTCTAGACTGCCTCAAGATCTTATACAATCTGTTCAACTTTTTGAACAACATTATAAGAAATATATTAATAAATCGTTTTTACCTACATAAAACTTTCTAAATCGCGAGGGAGGGACAGGAAAGTAGAAAAAATCGAAGAGACTGGTTAAGAAGCAATCACAGGGATACTAAGGCCGCAGGTTGTGGCTTGATCGTGCATCATAGTCGATTCGCCCCCTTTTCGGAGTGTGGAAACCATTCTCACCCTTCGTTAGATCCTCTAATTCAATCCAACCCACCTTCCTTAATCATAGTAAGACATATCACATTTCATACATTTTACACTCGTTGAAGGCTGCTGCCCGTCCTGCCCAATTTCCATCCAAGCTGCTCCTGCGCACTAAGCCTTTTGCTTGTGTCAACCCCATTCACCTTCCCTTGGGGATATGATAAGACTTTCAGACGCCCACGCAGATGTACTCATTCAACCAGAGGTCTGTGCAGGCGGATCCGACTTTGGCGTTCCACTGCTCAATATCGGCGACGGTGATGCCGTGACTGCTAGCAATTGACGGGCACGTATCGCCCGAGAGGACGAAATAGAAAGTGGTACAGCCAGCCACCATTTCGGGCTCGAAAGGCGTCGGGGTAGTGATGGCGCTGCCGGCGGCGGCTGTCGTGGTCGTCGGCGCTGTGTAGCCCAGAGTCTCCACACAGACATAGTAGCCCACGTCGAGGTTGGCGCAGGACGAGCCGACGGCCGGGTTCCAGGTGTAGAAGGTGGACAGTTGGATGTCGTATTTCGCGGCGATGGCTTCGCAGCTGTCACCGGATTGAACGAGGTCAAACTTGCTGCAGTTGTCGGTCATGCCGGTCTGGATGGGCGTGGGCGTGGTGATGCCATCAGCGGGAGTGGTGGTAGTGGTGGTCGCCGGTACTGTAGTGGTAACGGGAACGGTGGTGCCGGGGACGTCTACACAGTAGTAGTAGCCTGCCAGGATGTTGGAACAATCTGTGAGGCTGATCAGCTACGGGAATCGGTGTCTATGAGCTGTACCCCTTTTCGGTTCACGGCGTACGGACACAGATCGGAGAACATGGAAGGACCTACCAGAGTCGACAGATGGGTTCCACTTAAGGAACTGGGTCGCGCTGATGTCAAACTCGGCTTCGATCTTTTCGCACGAGTCTCCAATCTGAACAAGATAGAATTGGTCGCAATTGGCGGCGGTACCGGTTTGTTGCGGTTGATTTGGAGTCGATGAGGATAGCGATGCCGTGGTTGACGTGGAGGTGGTGAGAGTTGAGGAGCTTGTAGTCGATCCACCAGATAAAACTGTGCCGACTACACAGTAGTTCTGACCGGCCACGAGGTCCGGGCAGGTGATGCCCGGGTTGAGAGACTCGAAGGTTGGCACGTCCAAGCCCCAATCCGCCGAGAAAGACTGGCAGGTTTCTCCGGAACTGGCGGCCGTCTCATAGGTACAAACCACTTGCTGACGGGGGGCGATGGCCAAACCCAATGCCAGGTGTAGCTGCGGGAGTAGAAGAAGACCTGCCTTGAGGGATCTTGGAGACATCCTGGTTGGTTAATGCTTCTCCGAGAACGAAGGGGTGAGATACTTGAGCAAGCCAAAGAACAGTGATGGTGAACAATAAAGCTCTGTTCTGCTGGAATCAGGTCTGACCGTCGAGCGTTTTATATCCTGTCCTGCAACCGGACAGCCATAGAAATCAATCTCTGCACTGAAAATCACATGGTATAGAAGATCTTTTCGGCCTTCAATCTTTGGAAAGACATGGAAAATGAGAGTTTGAGGCGATATACAGAGTACTCCGCACTAATACATTGTCCACCTCTGTGGGGCGTGGAATGACACCGGTCTTCCGCGCTTTTCAGCCCCCAATTCAATTGCGGATCCGGTAAAGTCTCGCAAACCTTCTCAGGGCTCGGGTCTGAGTCATACGTAGAACGGACAAAAAACCAAATGTACTGCAAGTGTACAGTTCATAACTTTCAACTGATCGACTTGGACTCGACGAATAACTATGCTCGGGCAATATACTAGAAAACCATTGAGTATAGGTACATGTCGTTTTTCCTGGAAGGACTGTTTGCAATCTGTATAGAGTGGCTTTCCCATCTGTCCAAATGAGCCTCTTTCATGCATCGAGGTGACTCATTCGCCGCGAGAGATAGTCGTCAATTCTTTGCTGCCTAAAGTCCCGCTTGAAGCATAATCCTTCACTCAGCGACTGCCCCGTTCTCTTACTATTAACTGCGAGAACAAATCATTCTAATCATGCATTGAATAAAATTGCGAATTCTATCAAGCCCTCGTGTTCAGGCGAGTGAGGTGGATACTGACTGCTAATAGTTACTAGGTATGTACGTACTGTACAGTGCTGTGGGGCGTGCAGGCACCGCCGGCGTTCCGATCTATCATCTCACAACCCCGAGGATCCTGAAAAAGCTTCGCAAAATTCTGCAAAGCTTGGCTCAGACCCTAGCTTACCGAAGTGGCCAATCATCCTGCCGGCACAGAAATTTGCCCCCCCCCCACCCCCCAACCCCGCATCGAGTCAGTCAATCGAAAATATCTCTATTCGACGTCGGAACTTTGATTTCTTTCAATGTTGCTACCCTAAGCACTGCTCATCAGGAGGTCGAAGGAAAACCCCATTCAAGGAGCTGAAAACGAGGCCCCTACTGGATAGTACGGGCACATTTCTCACGCCTACCACAGGTCCATAGACTCCACGTTTTGATCAGGCCCCTGTCCGCGGGTGGCTGTCGGTGTGCGAGGCTAGTCCTGCCTCACGGGGCATTGGTCAGGCTGGATTGCCTAAATTAAACCCGCCCATCTTGTAATATTTATTCTGAAAATGATTCGCCTTGTAGGCCTAGCCCTTTTCCATTTGCTCTTCGTCTTCACCTTGTCTTCAGCGCCTGTATTGTTTTTTTTTTCGTGCTCGAGAACACCTGCCAGTGGCGTTATAGACTAACAAGCTCTCGGAGCTTGACCCGTCAGTAATCTGAGTTAGCCAGTCAACTGACTAGCGGAATAGGCCAGACCTCCGAAACTTTTTTCATAGCAGAACTCTTCACGAGGGAAAGCCTGCTCAGGTGATTGGGTAGAGCAAAGGCGATTTTGGCTCTGACTCCCTGCCCCGTCGCGAACAGGTGGGAAGGGGCACCGGCGTGTCCGGCGTGTGGAGGCGAATAGTGACCCTTCAAAGTACGTGACTCGGGGTCAGGAACCACCGGACCAACAGCAGCGAAGCTCCTTCAACAGTCTCCGATCTTTCTAATAGCTCAGCTCGCGTAGATGAATGGATGGGCTTTGGAGGAAAGTCCCGGTGTTCGGTTTGAGTAGTCCCAACCGGTAGGTGTCAACGTTCTACACGCATGGAGCAGAGAGCCAAGCTTGGAAGGCCATGGAAGGCGGGCCGAGTACCAAAGTATACATGTCAGAATGTCATTTTACCTTTGTGATATACATTTTCTCGAACGCCGGGCCGATCACTCCTAGAGCTGTCAAGTATCACAAGTCTGCACTTGCCTTGGTCATTGACTTTGAGGAACTACAGGCACGGCACCACTTACATTGAGCAATATGTGGGAAGATGCCAGAAGAAAACTTTACGTGTTGATATCACTTCAGTATCATGACCAAAGACATTACTCTAAAAATTGATAAGATTTTCCTCAAATCGGGATCTCGGTCGACAAAACTTCTGTCCCCCTTGAGCCTCGTTGAGTAGAAGGGGTTGTGTGCGTGACTTCACAAGATACGTCTGGAATCTCATTGCGATCGTGTGTCTTTCCGTATCTTGGTTAGTGGAAGCGAAAATCGGAGTCTCGGGTCAACTGGAAAGTGGTACAGTATGTGAATGGCTACCTCGATACGTGCCTTACACTCTAAACCCTATCAAGATTAGTGCTTGCTGCCAAGATAAACAAGCTCATTGGTCGGTGGGGGTGTCCACTTTTGAACCCTTCAATTTTCTGCCCAGTGCCTGCCTTCTGGCAATTTGTCACTTTGTGGCTTGGAGTGCGGCCGTCAGCTCGCTGCGGAAATTGGATGCAAAAGATTTAGGAGGCTATCTCTGGAGTCGCAAAGTGGTGGATCCGACAGCGCTTCTCTACAATCTACAAATGATTACTATATAGGAGCTAAAAAGGCAATCCTTTGTGCGGAGCCGACAATACTAAAACGATTTTCATACGAGGAGAAGTACTTGACAAATAGCCTCAATGTTGCTGATTTGCTACATATGAGAAAGACCCCGCTGCTCTTCCAGGCATTGAGGCTAGGGGCTCGCTCACGCACTAGGTACTGTACTGTACATTCCGTGATCATCCGAGGTGACTCAAAGCAGTCACTAGAGTCAACAGCGTAAGCCATGTCGACACTGCTGCTGCCATATGGAATGTTGCCGCGACGTTGGAGGATTCGACCGGAGATGCCGGACAACTGACATTAGGGTACACCCCAGTCTCCATTGGAGAACATGCCATCTCCGTGGCGGCTGCCATGATACTGGATGCAGCCGAAGGATTGATTGTCACCGAGCACGGGTTGGCAGTCACATTGGGACCCAAGAAGCCGCATCCGTCATCGCCCCCAGTGACATTATATGCATAGGCGACTGTGGCGCCACACGTCTCGGAAGATGTGGCTGCCACGAGATCAGGGGCCTTCCCTGACTGGCGACTGACAGTGAAGGTGGTGGTATTGCTGGTCGTGATAAATTGAACACCTTGCTTTTCCGGATTGTCAGAGCAATTGTAAAGCTGAAGACTCCAGCTCAAGGTCCAGAAGCCTTCCGGATAATTGATAGTGTTAAAGAATCGGGTCACGAAGTAAGGCTCCGATGAAGTCCGGTTCCAATCGTCCAAAGCCAGCTCCAAGACCCCGTCAATAATGGAGCCCGGGGAAGTCAGATTGTTGCCTTCCCACACGCTCCAGAAGATAGACGCTGCAGTAGTATCAGCTAAAGCCGGATTCTGCAACGCGAATACAATGGGCATCAGCGCCTGAGGGGAGTAGGTCATGTTGCGCGGGGATATCAAGTCCACTTCAAAGATCCTCCAATCGACGGCGGTAGCAGTGCCCATTGCCAGCACCAAGTTTGCCATCGGCGCGCACCAAGCAAGAAAGCGAACGTGATTCATGCTTGAAGGTGTTGTTTGAAAGGGAGGTTGAAGGTGAAAAAGGATTGAAGGTTCGATTGGAGGGCGATTTGGACTGCCTCAGCTGGCTGTCATAGTGGGAGGAGAACATGCTGAGGAAATAAACAATGAAAGGATTTTTCAGGGGGCCGATCGGAAGCCACGGGATGGCGTAGGAATATTCGTGCCATCTCTGCAGGCTGCGCCATTAATGCCTAATAAGGGTTGGTGGGGTCTTTTCCTTAGTGGACCCTCTGTGATACAATACAGGTAGTGAGTTAGTGAATCACTAGCGTGCCCTTATCCCGCATGGGGTTCTGTTTTGCCTCTCAGCTACTACCTCTACTTGTTGTTTCTGTTATTATTGATCCGCAACAATTAATCCCATCACTCCTCCAAACAAACGGCTGTCGACGCAACTAATCTCCGACTGACCAAGTATGAGGGCTCAATACTCAATCGACCCGCTCGGAGATGCCCGCAGCCTCCGGTCATCACCCAAGTATAAAATTCCCGGTCATCTCGCCTTCCTCTGACAGAATCATCAGGCGCATTGTACGCTAGATGTCTTTCTTTTCCAATTCTTCTGCGTGGCTTCGGCAGCGCAATACGGTCCTTACCTTCCTCTCCATCGCTCTTTTTACCTTTTCCTTTGCTGTTAACTCATCGGTCGCCATCAACGTGCCCATTCGGCTTCCTGCGAGTCCCAGGTATCAGGGCAGATCGGTCACTTGTCCAGCCCGATGTGCCGCATCAGGGCCTAATCCCGGCAACTGGTCTCTATATCACAACTTCGAACAACTTGCATCGTGCAAAGAGTCTCTTTTTTATTCCTTTTCATTTTCTGATCCTGTCGACGATCCCGACAGCTTTCATCGCATCCATACCTGCACCTCTTTCGGTCCTGATTGGGCGACGCTGCCGGTTAATACATCAAACCTCGCCTTGCAGTCTAAAGATGCCCCAGCCCCCGTAAATGGCACATATCAGATTGGATTCTGGCCCTCCAGTGAGGGCCTATCGGTTTCCCCTTCGCTCGCCACCCTCGTCAAGCAGCTCCGCCAATATCTGTCCAATGGATTCGGCGCCGTGGATCGTCCAACAATAATCTTTGCCAGCTACGGCTCAACCTCGGTGGGCCTCTACGTCGGTCAAGGTCTGCAGAGTCAGGGTGTTGGTGATGTCGCGCTGGCATACCTGGAAAGGTCCATTGCAGGATTCAACGCTAGCCTTGGAGCGAGTGTGGCCATGCAATTCTGCGAGCCGGGTCAGACTTCTCACCACGTTTTCGGCCTTATGGCCACCGGCAACGGAACCTTCGCTGCTGTACAAGAAGCGCTGACATCGTGGTCCAAAGCGGAATGTTTGACATTGCCATCGGTCCAAAACGTCACGGGCAAAGTCCCCCTTGCGACGCCGCTGTACTCGGTTTCCTCCAACTCTAGCAATATCGGCGTCAACCTCAACTCCAACTCCACCTATGCTTCTGCCGACTCTATATCCTCTGTTCGTCGGCGCAGGTCCCTCGCTCCTCGGAGCACCTGCTCCACCGCTCAGGTCGTCTCTGGTGATACTTGCTTTACGTTGGCGGAGAAATGTGGTATCACCCCGGCTCAATTCACCAGTTATAATTCCGAGTCAAACGAGTGCTCTTCTCTGATTGCAGGTGAGCACGTCTGCTGTTCGGCCGGTACGTTGCCCGACTTCGCTCCTAAACCGCAGTCCGATGGCACTTGTGCGACCTACACTGTCCAGCCGGACGACAGCTGTGCCACGATTGCCGCTGCGTACGGCCTCACGGTCGATGACATCAACAATTTCAACACCGATACTTGGGCATGGAATACCTGCTCGCCCCCCCTCTACGCCCACGAGGTCATTTGTCTGAGTGAAGGCAACCCACCAATGCCCGCGCCTGTCTCCAATGCCATTTGTGGGCCACAGGTCCCTGGCACCCCGACTCCTCCCAGTGGAACGAATATCTCCCAGCTCAACGAGTGCCCTCTTAATGCGTGCTGTGATGTATGGGGCCAAGTAAGTAGTTCCCTATTTCTCTCTCGATGCCTCAATCTCTGCCTGTTACTGACAGTGATTTCAGTGTGGTGTGACGGCCGAGTTCTGCACCAACACTGGCACAGGTGCCCCTGGAACGGCGGCGAATGGAACCGATGGCTGTATCTCGAACTGTGGCACTGAGATGGTGCTGAGTAGCCCTCCTGCCACCTACCGGAGCATTGCTTACTACGAGGGATACAACTTGCAGCGTCCCTGTCTGTACCAGGACGTGTCTCAGATTGACACTTCGGTCTACACCCACATTTACTTCTCCTTTGGCGTGTTATCCTCCTCCTATGTAGTCCAAATTCCCGACAAGACTACACTATTCGAGTTCACCCGGTTCACACAGATCCAAGGCGCCAAACGCATTCTGTCAATCGGTGGCTGGGCATTTTCCACCGACCCAAGCACTTACATGATCTTCCGTGAGGGCGTTACGGCCGCCAATCGTCTGACCATGGCCACCAACATCGCCAACTTCATTAAAGAGTACGATCTCGATGGAGTCAATATCGACTGGGAATACCCGGGGGTAAGAGCATACACCGCCTTCACCCTTTCACCTACCGCTGTATTCCCGTGGCTAATCAACCTTCCGTTCTTTTCCCATTCCAGGCACCGGATATTCCAGGCATTCCTGCTGCGAGTCCTGATGACGGCGACAACTATCTCGCTTTCCTTGCTATCTTGCGGAATCTTCTTGACGACCGGGAAGTTACGATTGCGGCACCGTCATCCTATTGGTACCTGAAGGGCTTCCCTATCAAGAAGATGGCTCCGCTCCTGGACTACATCATCTATATGACCTACGATCTTCACGGACAGTGGGATTCGGACAGCCAATGGTCTCAGCTTGGCTGTCCGACGGGCAATTGCTTGCGCTCGGATGTGAACCTGACGGAAACCATCAGTGCTCTGGTTATGATCACCAAAGCCGGGGTCCCCTCCAACCAGGTTGTGGTCGGTGTGACCAGCTACGGACGCTCCTTCGCCATGGCCGAAGCCGGCTGCTACGGGCCCGAATGCACGTTCTTGGGCTCAGCCGACGACTCGCAAGCCGAGCCGGGGCCGTTTACGCAAAGTCCTGGGTACATCGCCAATGCCGAAATCGAGGCCATCCTCGCCGACCCGAGCCGGGTCAATGAGAGTTATATCGACACGGCGAGTAACTCCAATATCCTGGTGTACGACAACACGCAATGGGTCGGCTGGATGAGTGACGGCATCAAGGCTTCCCGAAGATCCCTCTACAAGGGCCTCGCCATGGGGGGAACCACCGATTGGGCGACCGACCTGCAAAAGAACAATTCTCCCCCTTACCCAGCCAAGAGCTGGGCCGGAGTCATCGACGACGTCGTCCTGGACAAAGACCCCTATGTCGAGGGGAACCGGACCGGCAACTGGACCTTCTTGACGTGCTCGGATCCGGCTATACAAGACGCGCTGTACATGCCGTGCGCCCAGCGCTGGTCGGAGCTGGACGCCTCGGATGCGTGGTCCGATGCCATCAGCATCTGGGACAATATCGATGAGCAAAAGCTGACTGGTTCGGATGACGAGAGGAAATTCTCCTACTCCCTTATGAACACTTTCCATGTCGGCGAATCGACCAATTGTGGCCTGGTCGCCCCAGGAGGCTCTTGTTCCGACACCTACCCGTGTTCCGTATTTGAAGGCTTCGGCAGCGGGGGCTCGGGTCCCGCGGCGATGGTGATCTATGAATCTCTCACAGTCATCAACTCGGTAAGCCGACGAATTCACCAAATGAATGAATGATTGAATGAATGAGTGAATGTGGCTGATGACGATTTCTCTCTGGATTCCAGATGTACTCCCAGTTCTTCGATGCCATCAGCGTAGCTGCCGGAACGTACATCGACAACCAGCTCCAGGACTTTGAAAGCACCTTCGCACCGGTGCCTCCGGCTCCCAGCGACGAGTGGCTGGTGATCTTGACCAACCTCCTAGGTCTTGGTCTCACTGTGGTGGCTGCACCGTACTTCGACGGAGGTAGATTACCTGGACAGACATTTCGAGTGTCCTCCCCCCCCCTCTCAACCCTACTAATTCTGACGATTCCACATAGTTTTTGAAAGTCTACCGGCGCTCAGCTCAGTTCTGGGCGAAGCTGGCGCCGACACCGCCAAAGACATCACCAATGCCGCGGTCGCGTTTGGGGCTGCAATTGCCTCCGCCGCCATACCGGAAGGTGAACCGTAAGTGACCTCAACCGAACGGAGGGGAAGGCTGAGGGGAAAACCGTTGCTGATTAGACCCCTGTCTGAACCCAGAGGTCATTGGACGGCACAATCGCAGGACAGTTTCACCGCCACGCTGGGCTCGGTGATCTCGGGTTGGGCGAACGTGACGCAGAACGAACTCTGGAATCTGTTCAACGGATCCGAGACGTCGATCACGCTTCTGACGCAGATGATCGCCAATGGAAATCTCATCGAGGGCAGCGGCGCTGTCCCCTCAGTCAGTTCCAGCACGACCCCGGAAACCACCACGCAGATCGAGAGCTCCATCAACAAGGCATTCTTCGGCTTCGCGATCCCGTCGGTGTGGGCCGTCTCCGGCACCGACGCCTTTGTCGTGGACTCGGGCTATAACTGCAGCGCGCAGAACCCACTGTCCGACTACATGACGGCGGCCACCCAAGAGGCGACCTACTCGTGCTACAACGACAAGCTCTACTACCTGGTACGTGCCGACGGGAAGTGGAGCGGCTGCCCCGCGGAGAAGAAGCTGGGCAAGCGGGCGGATTGTCCGGACTGCGGCACCTCCGAGTGCGGCGAGGACGCGACCTACTTCACAGCGCCCCCGGGCCTGAGCAGCGTCGGCGGGGACGCCTGGGGAGGCATCACCCTGGACGACCTCATCAAGGGCTCCGTCCGCACCTACGTCGCCAACGGCAACGCCAACGGCGGGCCCGTCGCGAACCCGCTGGACCAGGACACGCTGCAGGACCTCTCCAGCCAGGACATCACCACCCCCGGCTACATCCGCCTCCCCGTGTGCAGCCCGCAGGTCGCCTGGGCCTCGTGGTCCAACCCGTCGCAGTCCAACGCCAGCGCCCCGAACTACCCCTGCAACCCGCTGCAGGGCGTGACCAAGTGCAGCGGCTACACCTACGTGGACCAGACCACCTCCGCCTCCCCGCTGGTGTCCGACTGCAAGACCATCATTCAGAACATCCAGGGCACCAACGGGGAATGGACGACGGGGATTGACCGTCAACGCGCAATTGCCACGTACGGCTCGTGCAAGTTCGGCGTCCAGAACGTTGGGGTCACGGGCGACGTCACCTACTACACGGGAAGTCAGGATATCGTGACCATCATCACCGAGGCCATCGCCGAGTACGAGTGGGAGGGCCGTGTCGGGGCAAAAGGCTATATGGAGTGCGACGGGGACGCAGGCCACCAGAAGGTCAAGTGGGGGCTGTATTAGTATCACATCAACTCTACCTAACCGGTTGTTAGCCCCCGGTTGGCTTTGTCAACTGAGCTTCCATCCACTGGCGGCTTACCCTCGTCAGGATGACTAGATGCTATCCAGGACATGCCTGGGGATGACTTCCAGCCTCCTTGCAGCCAAACCATATCGCCCGCCCACGGGCCCATAATTGATACCAATGTTTGGCCGAGACAAATCACCTGGTAGTTCTGATTATATAACTATGCCTCCTTTGTTGCAGCTGCTATCCAATCTCATTTGACCTTCATGTTACAATAACATCTTATTTAGAAGAATGTAAGAACTGGCAGAAGACCATGCGATGCCGCAGTAGAGCAGTATAGAGATAGGGATGCCGAAAAAAGCGGCGAAGAAGTTGCTGGCGGCATACCAGAAGAATAATCTCAAAAGCTGTCAACAAGTACTGAGAAATGTAGCCGTTATGGCCGACATATATCTTAGCGGGATGCGGATAGAGAATACACAACTTTTTAATTAGGACTCTATACGCGGATATTCTTTAAAACTACAGTAGAACAGAAGAATTAAATTGAATATATCAATAAAGCAATAAGCTAGTCAGAACCAGTAGCCGCTGCCAACAGCTATATAATAAATGAGCAGGACAAGAAGAAGAAAGAAAGGAGCAAGTAATATTACGTAGTAAGGAAAAAAAAGAAAGCCCAACGCGGGGCTCGAACCCGCAGCCTTGAGATTAAGAGTCTCACGCTCTACCGATTGAGCTAGCCGGGCTAACTACGGGAGCAGGTGCTATCTTAGAATAATATATTCACCCAGTCTGTTCTATTAATCAATATCTTCCCTGTTTACCCTGTGTCCTTTGCAAAGCCAGCGTGGATGCGCTGCTCCCTTAACATTAACTCTGCCATCTCTTACTTCCTCTAAGCTTGGCTACCTTGTCTTTGTGTCTCATGTTCCTTCCACTCCTGGAGTCATACATATCTTCGGCCAAGGACGACTACAACATCCCAGATAGGCAGTCTAGCTGTCGATCTCATGCACATCCCTGCACACTGCCGTCATCTCACTCTTCTTCATCACATGGGAGAGGACGAGCAGAATCGCAACATCGACCAGCTTCATAAGAGTCCAGCTCAAGTCAAACCATTATCTTGGAGCATTACCAGACTATTCGACATGCTCGACACAAGTAACTCTATTGCTCTAACCGCCTTTATTGTCTCCTTGGTCGCTCTCACAGTGACTCTCCTCCAGCTCCTCCAGCAATACTTTGCAACAGCGCAGGGCTACAACCGATGTTCCAGACGACTGATCGGCGACTGGTCGCGCTTCCGACATCGCCACTATCTATGGCGCGAGTTTCGGTTTGAGGTCACCTTCGTAAGACCATATATCTATCTTGGGAATCTCAACCCTTCTCACCCCATTCCGGATGCTGAAGGTCAGACGGCAACATGGCACAATCTGTTTTCTCCCTCGCGAAGCGACCAAACGTGGCGAGCGAAGTATCTTGGAAGGTCTATGAGCATAAGCGAGCTACCAAGGGAGTTGACTGATGCCTGCACGCAGGCTTCCTGGACTCTTTTTCTGAAGCACTTGCAGGAATACAACAGACATGCTGCAAGGCGTATGCAACATGCCAATTACGACCCACCATCACCATCAACAACGACACATTCTCCCTCATCGACTTACGGTATCTGCATCAAATTCGAGCCCTGCACGTGGGACGACCTCCCCGGAAACCCTGGCACACTGACAGGCTCGATGTCTCTCCGTGACCTGACCATCTTCACTCGCCTTCTTGGCTTGGACTGGTCAGATGGGCCATTCCTGGGTAACTCACAGAGCTCAGCATTTAGAGAAGAGAGTAAATCGGGAACGAGCTTGTCTCCCAGAGGCAGCCTCCAGGCATCAGGAAACACCCTCATCCTCGCAGAAAGATCCACTCCGCTGCTGCGCTACGAGCAACAAGACTTCACCCCGCCCCGGCTCCACCTCTCCCGCAGGGAGACTTTCATCGTTCATCCCGGGGCGGTGGCAATGTTCTACGGACGCATTCTCCTAGACCCGGTTCTCTTCCCAGCCCACTCCCAATCCGTTGTTCTGGACGGTGACCAGGCCTGGGAGACCCTCTCCCGCACCATGTGGCTCCCACTCCCACCACGAGCAAGTCTAGTCAACATTCTCCCCGCCTTGTGTTCCGCGATCCTCAGCGAAAAAGATCTCTACCCAGTGCGCGTGCCGAGACCGCACCGGTACCTCCTGGGCCCGTTCACCCGACCTAAGATCGCGATGATCTTCAAGCGTGGTGTAGAGGGTATACAATCCCAGCAGCAGCACCAACAGCAAGAAGGGAGTCCTTCGAGTGTCGTGGACGGGATCTTAGAGGCTATCAACGAGCTAGAGCAGTTCCCTCGACCACAACAACACCCTGCCCGTCCTTTTTTCACCTCTTCCTCCCCTCCTATTACGACGACAACCACTCCAGCCCCCGTAACAGACTACTGGACCGTGTCGCAAGGCGCATATCCAGCCTGGGCCACAGACTTAGAAACCTCCCCCGAAGCCAGCTTCTTCAACGAGAGGGTCCACCACTGGCTATGCTGGATCCAGCGGGAACTCGGCCAGATTGTCTCTCGGGAAGATGATCATATCGGACCCTACAGCTTCTTCCACTGGGATCTGGTCTCCTCATTCCTCGAGTTCATCGTCGCCTTCGACGGCGGTGGCGAGGAGGCGGCAGCGCAGGACGACCATGATGAAGCCGAGCCAGGCACGTCAGAAGCCAGACCGACAAGGCAACGACAGCCACGTCCGCAGCACAAACCAAAGCAGCGGCCCCACACGAATAGCAAGAACCCCTTCGCCACCTGGCGCCGAAACATGCACGCCCTCTTCGACCACCTCCCCACCATCGAAGCCCATGTTCGCAGACGCGGTAGACGACGCGCCGAGATGTGCGCCAATGGATACCACATGTCCCCAACCACCGGCCTGGGGGACCAGTTCGATGTTGTGGTTTCGTGTGAGGGGGTGGTGGGGTATGACCAGATTGGTTCGGAGGAGATCCGCGATGCGTGTCTGGGGATGATTTTTCGGGCCATGTGTTGGTAGGTTGTTCTTAGCGTTTCCTTCCCTCTATGTTCAAGAGACTTGCGGTACGGTTTTGTGGAGGAGACGCTGCTGACAGGATCATCTCTGCCAGGCATCGATGTCATTATATGAGTCCGGAGGATGAGCCGTTCCGGTCCGACTTTTGTGGTAACATACAACAGGTGGGGATTGAGTAAGGTGACTTGTAGTCTGAAGGGATGAGGTGGGTCAGTTTAGCATGGCTCAACTTGCATGATGTTTCCTCGAGCTTGGGATCAGAGATATCCGAACAGTCGCGGTATGAAGGTGAGACAAATAGAAAAGCTTAACTGCTTTCAAAGCCCGCGAGAATTGCAGATATGGCCGGTTAGTTAAGCCGGTTATGCGATCCCGACAGTCTTCAGTATCCATTTTGACAGTAGACAATCATCAAGCATTAAGAGAGTCCCTGAGTGTAAGGCTAGCTAAGCATTTCTGAGCCACAATCCCATTTGGACCCGCTGGGCTGGGGCTCGGGATGACCTCTCGGCTCTCCCGGTCGCTACGGAGGGTCCGGGCTTGCTCAGAGACGATTTTATCCCCTCCAAGTTCCGCACAATGCAATGAAGGGTCCGATCGAAACGCGTAATAAGAGGTGTCTTGCTCGGTCAAACACCCGACTCCAGTATTTATGTCAGAGTTCAAATCGATTTGTTCATAATCCCGAGTCTTGAAAAGTAAGACATCCGATGAAGATCAACCCTCTCCGCCGACCCTTAGGTTGATTACCACGGTTTTTGCCGTGATGCTGGAAGGGTTCCCTGCTAGATTCACATTACTGGTGGAAAATCAATTTCATACAGGAGATACGGGTGAAGTGACCTCTAGAAGAGTAAACACTGCGTGATGAAAGGTCCACGATCAGGATGGAAGATATTGAATGGAGCAATAGCTGGTTAGCCCTATAGCCAGATGAATGAGGTTAAGCCAACCGATTTGGGCAAGCTCTGCGAGCATGGGCGAAATGAACCTCCCGAGTCCTACTTCATACGGACTACTTCCAGCTATTATTCTATGCCACGTGAGCTGAAGCCTGTGGAAGGATGCGCCACTAGCCAAGGCTGGAAATCTTTCCGGCTCATCATGCTCACTAAGGCTTGAATCAATCAAGCTTCGGCCCCCACGCCGCTCCGACAACCCCAACTAACCCCAAAGCGCACAAGCATGATCCTGATGATGTGGATCGCTCACCACCTCACAAGATCAGATCACTGGCAAAGAACAGTTTCATTCACGGAGTCAACTCCATGGCCCCCCTCACCGTCAACACGGAGCTGAAGAGCCGTAGAACAGCCGAGTGCCGTTGTGAATAACCATCTCCGGGAGAAATGATAACCGGTTTGGAAAGATATAAAATCAAAAAGGGAGGAATGCATAGCATTGGAACTGGATCTCATCATCACCGTTCTAGTCCATCAATTTGATTCCTCGACCCAACACAACAAATCGAATCTCTGCTCCTCAGTCACCGCCACCTCTCTCTCCCATAACTCTCCCATAGAACATGAAGCCCATCTTCGCCCTCTGTGCCTTCGGCCTCCTTGCCATCCAGGCTCGAGCCGCTTGCTACAAATCCGACACTTACTGCTCTGACTGGGGAGCCAAGGTGTGCGAGTGTGATGAAGGGTACCTGGTACGAGGTTTCTTTGAAATCGGGGCAGTCTTTCTCAGCGGAGAAAGTTGAGATGGCGTAAAGCTAATTTTGGTTCTCTTCTGTATAGATGGAGTGCGAGGAATACCTCGTCTCCGAGGTGGATGGCGAGGGCGGCGAATCGTACGCCCTGTGGACGAGGATCAAAAATTGCCCCGTCCCGGCCGATGGAGGGCTCCAGTGTGTCGATGGGGCATGTACCTCTTGAGTGGCTCGGGTACGGCATGTTCTGTTTGTTTCGTTTGTTCACGGATGACTGGACGTGTCTGGATGAGCCCTCGGGGTGAAAGAAGAGGGGCGAAGCCACCGGCAAGGAGAGGCCGGAAGGGTGGAATAATTGAAAGCTCAGAGGACGAGTAGGACGGGGGACGAAGCTTTTCGAGATGCGACAGATGGAATATGAACAACTTAGTCTCTTGGTGGATAAGAAGGATTGGTAGTGAGAATAATCAGCAGACGAAAACTTCTTGACATCGTCTCCGGGGATAATAACATAGATCTCGACAAACGTAGTCATATCTATAGTTGTTACGAGTCTGATACTAAGATGGTCTTTAAACTCAATCCACCATACAAAGATAGTAGCATCTCTTAAACTTTTATTATAGAACCTTTGTTGCTATTATGCTCCTACTCCAGATATTAACTAACAACAAGACCTAAGCATGTCTAAACACGACTAACAACAGCACGGAATCGAAACTAGATCGCCACCGCATTCTCACACTGCGACCTACCTGTCAAAGCGATGCTATATATCACAGTAAGAAGATACGAACTCAAGGCAGCAAGAGATCTCTATTTGTCGAGTCAAGCACGTAGTTTCTACTAGTCCTGATGGTGTTCCAATCGACATCAAGAGACTTATAAAATTTGATTAAGACCTTTTGGGCTGTCCAGGGCTAAGAATAAACTGGGGATAGCTATTCTGGACGACAGGGCTCTCAGGCAACTCATGTGCTCGAAACTTAAGATACACCGCTTGGCTTGAATGTAATATTAGATGAAACTGTTCTGTACTCTACAATTCTATTATCTTGTTGAGTCGTAGGTTCGGCGCTAGTGCAACCCGTTCTGATATGATGAACCCCTCTCCAAGACGAGGCTAAAATATGGTCATATTCACTAGAACAAAGAAAAAATCAAAATCCTTCTTTCCGGAACCTTAAGCCAAGATTCAAGGTGAATAGTATGCAACGTTTTAGGTCAACATTCACAAGGACCAGGCTACCAGAGAGTTCCATATAGTAGAAAGGCTATATAAGACCCATCATCCTCTTTCCTCAACCTCAACTGAAATTCTCTTTCATCCCCATCCACAACGCCCACAACACCCACAACACCGACATTACTTCCTTTCATCCAACCACCGTCTGACACCATGTCATCCTCAGAGACCTACGAAACTCGCTACAGCCGATACAAACGATCGACTCGAAACGTGGCGATATGGCTCGCGGTAACCGACCTGGACTTCAAGCCCCCCAAGCAGGGCGAGTACATCCTCACAGCGAGTCAGTTCGTGGAGCTGGCGAACAACATCGTCGCCTGCAAGTATGCAGACCACGTCCCCGGGCCGATCGTCAGTGACCTTCGATACACCATCGACAGCCGTCGGGCCCAGTCCAAATTCTATCAAGATGAGGGCTCGGCGTCGTACAAGTCTCACCAGCACTTCATCCAGCAGCTCGAGCAACTTTACGAGACCTTGCGTCCTCTTATACTAGACGACAAGAAGACACCTCTTGACGCAGACGATGAACCTGACACGGCTGCGATGGCGAATCGGTTCGATGGACTTAAAATTGAAGAACCCTCGAAGGAGTTCCTGGATGCTTCAGACGCTCCCGCGCGCTCCACCTGTCCTACTGAGAATTTCACCGTCGAGGATTCTACCGATCGAGAGTTTGGAGTCCTCCTACTCCTCCAAGACCTCTGGTCGATCCGTCAACCCACCCAGAAAACATGGGCGGATTACCGCCAGGGAAAATGCACCCTCGAGGCCGCGGCCGTGACCACCGATATCGCGCTCCACGTCGCTGCGGAAATTTTGCATGAGGGCCTAAAGCCTTTCAGCGAGGACCTCCAAGGTTTCGACAAGATCATGACCAGTATCCTCCAGGAAATGTACCGCACTGCGCCGCAGGATCGACCGTACTGGCACGAAGTGGTGAGGAACTTGCACATGGTGGCGGAGACTCTACATTTCGTCATCGGAGGCTGGAAGGAGGATAGTGATGGCGTGCTGTCCGAGGGGACGGCGCCGGTCTTGGATCTCAGCCGAGCCCTCGATGAGATGACGGACAACGAGCGAGGTGTTGTCGCCTTTGTACTGCTAAAGGAGGTGGTTCGCGAATGCGGCTTGTGGGGCGTGCATCACCCGCGTCTCTGTGCCACGATGGACTGGTTCACCATGATGCTGGGCCACGGATTGTCGCAACGCGCGATTAACTACGAACTCGCATTTGCCGGCCTTGTTTACATTGACATTCGTCTCGCGATGGGTGCGGAGGTCGCCCAGCCCCGTCTGCAGCTTCAGGAGTGGACTCAGTCGACCACCGCTCTTATCAAGCAACTCTCCAAAACAGGCGCTCCTGGCTTGGAACAACTGGAAGATTTCATCAGGATTACCAAGAAGGCACTCGGGAAGGACCATGTCAACGCTCGACGCGAGTCGCTCGGCATCCCAACGGAACAACCCTTCGGACTCTTCTCGTGTCAGCCCCTGCTCGCCGGGAAACTGCTGTGGCTCTGGAAGGGCTCCCTGTATCGACGCCTCCTTATTTTGACCAGATCCCGGGGTGTCCTCTTGGGGATGTTCTATCTCTACAACGCCGTCGCCTGCGAGGGCCTGCTGCCAGACGGTTGGACCTGGCCCGCCTTGCAGCAGCTGATCGACACTCTCAATCCTGTTTTCCTTGGAGGGAAGCTTCCCACGGAGCGTGCGCGGTACAGATCCTCCCTGCAATTCAGCCTCAGTCCGAAGGGCAGGGCGCGCTGGGTCGATGATGGCCTGATTCCGCTGATGAATCAGATGGTGAGCAGCTTGCAGAACCTCCAGCTGCACTGGACGTCCCAAGATATCCAGCGCGTGCTCGCCGACTCCAACAGGTCCACCAGCACAAAGAAGACCGACCAGGGTCCGCCGCCGCCGGTGTATGAGGTCCTGGACCAGCTGCGCCGCAACCTCAATCTCGAAGCCGATCGACTCAGTCTACCCTGGCTGCAATGCCACCTCGACGCCACCAGAATTCTCCAGCAGGTTCTCAAGAACGAGAAAGAGATCCGCAGGTCCCCACTTATCTCTCAAGACGATCTCCTCGTCGGCGTTGCGGTGGTGATCTTTTCGCACAAGAAAGAGCGCAAGTTCCTGGGCAAGGTTGCGCAGATTATGAAAACTGTGCTTGAGTCGAAGTAATCTGTAGGTGGTCGATATTATCCTGTCCATTCAGCTCCACATAAACTCACATGTTACAGAGAATCATTGCTTAGCACACAGACCAAGAGTGTTTTGCATGAAGCTTGTGGGGTTGGTGATGCTCAGATGTTGAGCTAGTATCTACATGTCTCTAAGTTTGTTTAGGATATGCTTTTTGCTCTCGACTCAGTTGGACAGTCACAAACAGAGTGAAATTCAAACAAAATTAACCATTGTAGCGCGTTACCCACCCCCCACTCAATCTGCAGCCTCAATGCCCGAAGGATAGACCAAACCGTTCTGCCTACGCACCTCGTCCATCACCTGCATGATAAGGACTGACTCATTCAGCCCCGAACACACGACCCTCCTTCTCCCTTCCACAACCGCCATGGCCGCCTCCTCCGCCTCCCAGAACATGCCGTACCCCTCGCCCTCGGCCCCCATCCCCGCAACGGAGTATCTGTTGTACCAAGCACCCGCCCGACCCGGCCCCGGCTGTGGCCAGCTGCGATCTTCAACGGTCGAGTCAGCTAGAATCAGCCTCGTCCGCGTGGGCCGGAAGATAGGCGGCCAGACCTGCAGCTCGCCCTTGCTGCCTTGGATGAGCACGGCGGGCCCGCTGGTGCCCTGGCCGTCGATGTCGTTCGCCTCGCGGAAGCTGGTCGTCGCGATCCCAAACATGTTTCCCCCTTTCGTGACGTCGCGAGGGAAGGTTAGCACCACGGTGGCTGTTTTGTTCACCACTGTGGGGTTACCCCACCCCTGTGGATGGGTACTTTGCAGTAAGCTAGCAACTACCCGCGGAGCTGGAGGAGAGAGTTCACTGCTGCTTGTCTTCGACGGAGGGATCTGCGTGGTGTATAGGGTCTGGAAGAGCCAGGTCAAGCTGTAGATTCGCCTGTCGAGCAGGGCGCCGCCGGCTAAGGCGGGGCTCAGCATGCGATGGTCGCGGGGGCAGGTGTCCTCGGGACGGAGGTCCAGGACTTGTCTGCAAAGACTCGGTGCAGGGTGCCCAGTCGTCCCGCGGCGATGGTCTCGCCCACGCTTCTCAGGAAGTCTTGAGCACGCGCGGCTCCGGAGGCACTAGCCGCTGCGACGACGGTATGTTTGATCGAGGTGACGTAGCGGGTGGTGGGGTCGACGAGCAGATCATTCGTGAATGTCTCGGCGATGCCGCCCGTCGCTGGCTTCGATTAATTCGAGTTCGTGAGGAGAGGGGCGAGCAGACTTACCCAGAATGCCCCATCGGATGGTTCGTGGCTCCATAATTACCATGTATTGCTCTGGAGTCTCATACTACAAGTGAGAGTGGCATTGAATGGGCTTATAGTCTTCCAATCCGATGGAGGAAACTGGAGGAATTCCCGTCTTAGGGTTCGTGCGGCGGGTTTCCCTTTTGGGTAATCATATTCCTCTCCGAGGTCAGTGCAGCGGATCACCGGACTTTGGAACATCCCCCGCATACTGAGTTAGCTTGAACTAATCCATGCGCCATACAATTCAGTGCGGAATCCCTAAAGGGAGATTCGCTTCGACATTGGTTTTGTCTGTATTGGACCTTGAGATAAAAGGAGGAGTCTTGCCGTGTTCACATCCGACGCTACGAGCTAGCACAAATATTCCCGTTCAAAGCCAAAGACACCGACAGAACACGGTCATAGCTTACAACAATCACAGATTCAAAATTCATAGACACCATCATATTCGGCATACCTAATACTAACAATAAATGTACTGTGACAAGGGCAAGAAAGACCCTCCACCACCAAATCAATTCGAGCAATCCACAGTAACAGTCGCAGTCACGTAGATAGTCGAGACCACCTCGTCACTCTCCGCCGCGGGCTGCGTCACTGCGGGCGCCACCGCCGACGAGACCGTATGGGCTACGGCGGTCGCAGCCGAGTCACCCGCCGACACGGTCTGTGCAGGCACGACGGCCGTTCCGGTACCTACAACCCCAGCACCCGGAGCGGTGGGTGCCGCGGTTTGGGTGGCGGTGATCGGGCACACGGTCGTATAATCGACCAGAGTCTCGGTGATCACGTACGTGCTGTGCGCGGAGGCCGGGCAGTTTGTGACGGTGGACGGGCAGGCGGTGATGGTTGAGGTGCGGGTGGTGAAGAATGTCGAGGTGGTCAGGAGCTCGCCTTCGGGGTCTGCCCCGGCAGAGGCTGTAGGCTGGCCGGCAGGCATTGTGGCGGGGCAGATGGTGGTTCCGATGACCACTGTTTCGGTCGTAAGATAGGTGGTGCGCTCGCTGGCCGGGCAGTTGGCCACGCTTGACGGGCAGGCTGTCACGGTTGCGGTGCGGGTGGTGAGAAGCGTGGATGTGACGAATGCGCCGGTGTCTGCGG
This sequence comes from Aspergillus aculeatinus CBS 121060, assembly GCF_003184765.1. Lineage (NCBI taxonomy): Eukaryota > Fungi > Ascomycota > Eurotiomycetes > Eurotiales > Aspergillaceae > Aspergillus > Aspergillus aculeatinus. The sequence goes on along the minus strand of NW_020291543.1, from coordinate 134,263 downwards.
AAGCAGATATAATGGTGGTTCTGCTTTCCTGGGCGGAGATTGAAGGAGTGGCTGTGGGGATGATGAGTTGTGAGGAGCTCACGTGAGGTGCGCTGGACGGGATTCTGCCCGGTTGGGAAAGAGAGGTAGCGAATGTCCGAATTGGGGATGAGGTGAGTCCGGGTGCTGAGGACTGGCCGGCCGAACGTGTCACGACCGGATGAGAGGAGGCAGCGGAGACAACTGGGCTAGATGATTGAACGGAGGAAGACAATGATCGTATGGGCGAGCTGCGTGGCGGGATCACGGAGTTGGCCGTGGATTGCGATGGTCTTATGACAGGAATCGAGACACTCGAGCTGGCAGAGACGACCGACTGAGACGAGACAGCAGGACTCGACGCAACCGCACTTGAGCTTGATGCCACGGACACTGTGGGGGTAGCCTGAGCGGAAGACATTGCAGAAGGCGACAACGTGGTGGGTGTAGATGCCGGACTGCTCGGTACTATTGAAGACGAGATCGGTGAAACAGTACTGGAAATGACCGCCACGGACGAAGCAGGCGACACGGATGATGGCGTTGGTGAGGCGCCCACAGCACTACTGGGAGGAACACTGGATGGCGAGATAGCCACCACACTCGTGGTCGGGGTAACCACCTCCGCGGAGGTGGTGCACACCTGCTGGGTGGATACCGGCAAGAGGAAATTATCCAAGTCAAAGGTATAAGTGGTATAGTCGTTGCAGGAAAACAGGAACATCATGGTGTGCGAAGAGCTGGTCGGGGTGAAGGCGGCGGTGTAGGTCGCCCACTCCGCCTCTTCACCACTGAGTATCGCAGCCGTACTGGTTTCATCGAAGAAGTTGCTCCATCTATCCAACATCCACCCGAAATTGCACTTGTTGTAGATGGTGGGAATACTCGCCGCCGCAGCGGTGAGCTTGTAGTCTACCGACAAGGAATAAGTCTTCCCCACCTCCAGCCCAGTCACGGTCTGCTTGATGTATTTCCAATAGTAGGGGTCCGCATTGATAGACCTTGGTGTCGCGTGTCAGCAATTTTCGTCCTTAGCCGAACACTTATGCGAGCAGACGACTTACAGGTAATAAGTGCCATCCGACGCATCCCCGGAAAGGACATCGCCCATGGTCGTAGCCGTCGCCGAGGCGATCCAGGCAGTCCAGTCCGACGCATCGCCAGTCTCGAAGGACGGGTTGGAAAAGGCGTTGACAACCTCATTGCTGCAGGTTACGCTGGCGGTTGCCGTGTGCGCCAACAAGCCGGAGATGACGGCGGTGGTAAAGAGTGACCTTGCCATGGCCTATTCAGAAAAGAGTGACAGAGCAGTTGGAGATGACGGCAGGCATGAAAAAGGGAATTGGGCCAGCAGAGAAAAGGGACGCAGGCTAGAACATCAAGAAGCACAGAAACTCGACAGTCTTATAGGGGCGAAGTCTTCTTGTTGTCTGGACCCTGGATATCTCGAGGCAGTAGATATAGGCGATGCCAAGGCGCATCCTGATTGGTGCGCGGAGACCCCGAGACTTTAAGCAGAGGGAATACGATCGACTATTGATTTGGAAGTGGAGTCCATTTTGCCACAGCCCACTTGGCAGTGACAGACTGTGCCTGAAAAGCGATGGGCCACGGGTGGATGCAGATTCTCCAGACCGGGATTGTGGAGGCTGACCTTGAGAGCCACATGTAGAAATATGTAGGATGAGTGGGTAAATTATGTGTGGGTGACAATCTAATTACACTAATTACAATGGCAGTAGGTTGTTTTGTTTGCTTATGTAGAGTGCCTAGCCTTCCATTAGCTGGGCAGCTCACCGCCTTCGGCCGGCAGTTAGATAAATATTCAGATAGCTTAAATCTATTTTTTTTATACTTTTTTTAGATTATAAGCCCTTTTTTTATTTAATATTCTTTCTTCCTCCAGAGCGTTAACTTTATTAATATTTTATTAAAAAACTTTATATTTATTAAATTTATATTATTTATAATATCTTTTCTATTTTTTTTAATTTTTAGATTCTTATATATATTAAGCAGCGCTGCAGCCAGCTGATTAGTAATCAGAATATTTCTAATATATATTAAAAATACCAGACTAGAAAGCTGCTTCGAAGAATAGAAATACTACTATCTAATATTATATATAATATAAATAGAAATATAAAGTCTTTTTTAATAAGCTGCTAGACTTTCTATCAGTATTATTAATACTTTTTATAAATAAATAAAAATAAAATATTTAATTATATGTTATTAAAATAAGCCTCTACTTTTACTATACAGAAAATCTTATTAATAAAATCTTACTATAATTAGCCCCAGATAAGAAATACTTTAATATATAGAAATAATAATTAATTTTAATTAATAGATAACTTATAAATTTAATATTAAAAAATATACTTAAAAAATATTTAAATTAATTTTTAGAGCTTAAGTACGCAGATAAGATATTTACTACTATTTATAGAATTATTTATAAAAAAAAATATATTTAAAAAACAGATTATAATTATTAGCTTTCTAACTATAAAGTCTTTATAGTATATAAAACTATTATAATTTATTAATATATTTTAATATAAATATTCGGATGCTTGGGCTTTTAGCTATAAAATTAATATTTATATTACTACTTTTTTATACTATTTAAAAAACAACTTTTTATTATAAATAATAATATGCGAAAATAATATTAATAGAAATAATAACAGTTTTTATAATAATACTAAATTTTTTAATCTAGTTATTTATTTTAAGAATATTATTAAAAAGTAAGAAATAGATATTAGTTATATAAATATAGTTCTATAGATGCTTAAAAAGAATAATAAACTAAAAAATATAATCTCAGCGAATATATTAAAAAAGAAATAAAAGAATAATATTATATAACTACCAAAGAAACCAGTAGATAATTAATCTAATAATTGATTTATTTAGATTTAAAGATTATTTTTATATAAAAAAAAGAATAATAAATATATTTTTTATAATAAATATAAATATAGTATTAATTTATACTTTCATTTTTATTTAAATATATATTTTTAGAAGTAAAAATTATAAATCTATATATAATACTATAAATCTTCTACTGCAGAAAAAAACCTCGCAGCTGCTGTATATTCTTATTATATTAATATATTTATTAGTATAGCTGTTGCTAAGAAACCTAGTAGAAAGAATTATTTTATTATATAAATATAAGATTTTGATTCCGGATATATATTAATACCAGACTTTAATTTTTTATTACATATAAGATATAGATATCCGAAGAAATATATTAATATATTAACTCCTCTAGCAGTTATAATAAAACCGAAAAATATAAAAAAATTAAGTTATATTTTAATATTTAAAATAATAAAACAGTTAAATTAATTATAGAAGTAGAGTATAGTCCTGATATTTTATATAGTCTGCTATCAGCATAGAAAATATTTAATAATTATAATATTATTTAATATATTAAGAATTATAAAATTAAAGATCTTAATACCAGTTATATTATTAAATATATATAAAATAGTAAAATATTTATTATTAAAATATATAATAATAATAAATTATTTAAATATTTTCAAGTTACTATTATTAATTTATATTTTTTATACTATTATTTAGGCTACGCAGGCAAGCCGAAATTAATTATTATAATAAAAAATATTAATAATAAAATAATCAGTAAGCCGGAGTTTAAATAAAGAATTTATAATATTATAAAAATATATAAAAAAATATTATAAAAATTAATAATTAAAAAGCAAAGTCTATAAAATATCTAGAGTTATAATATTTAATATTTAAAGTCTATAAAATTTAAAAATAAAAAATACTACTTAATTTTTATTAATTTATCTACTGGCCGCGTGAAGATCCGTCTATTAAAAAGTTTTAAAAATAAAGCTAGTAACATATTAATTATATTTAATAAATAATATAAAAATATTACTAGTTAATATATTATAGAATAGCACTTTAATAATAGCTATAAGTTTATAAAGTTTAGAAAATAGTATAAGTCTAAAAATATTATATATTTTATATCAGCTTTATATTACTATTATTAGAATATTCATATAGAATAATATAAATAATATATTATATTAACAGCTAAAACCATACTAATTAACACCGGTCTGTTAGAATACTTTTAGTTAGAAATAATTAGAATAATAGTTTATATTATTAACTGTCTGGTTTTACCGGACAAGAAATTATTACTAATCTTAAAATAATATAAATATTTTAATATTAAATTTAATACTATACTAATTAAATATATTTATATATATAGCTATAGAATCTATATTCTAATTAATTTTAATAATTCTTAACATATTAAAAAATATAAACTTAAACTATAAATATAGATCGGCTATTTTATTAGCTATAAAAATAACTATAATTATATATTCTAAATTTATAAATAAAAATCTAAAAAAGTTATATACTCTGATAATATTAAGTTTCTTAAATAATATATATATAGTAATAATTATAATAATAGTATTAGAAATATTTTTATATATTTTTCTACTAGTTTTTTCTTGCTACTAGAAAACTAAAATACTATCTGGTCTAAGCCGCCGAAAAATAATAATAATCTAATATTAATACAGCTAATTATATATAAATAGTAAACAGCTTTATTAAATATTAATAAATTACTACTCTATAAGTAAGTTTAAATTTAGACTCTATTTTTTTATTATTTTTTAAAATATTTTATATATATAACTATAAAAAAGGCTATTACAGACGCTTTTTAAAATATATAAAAAAATAATAATAAAAAAAAATTTTAATTTATAAATAATAAAGTTACTTTTTAAGTTCTAACAGCAAGGGTTTATCCAAAGGTATTTTTAATAATATTAAATATTAAAATAATTTTTTTTAAATAAAAAAATCTAATTAGTTTTTTAAATAAAAATTATCTCTGCTTTTATTATATACTATAGATATCTGGTTTTAAGATTTTAAATAAAACCCGTTTCTACTATTCTTATATATTAAAAAAAATAAAATTTAATATTATAAATATAAATTATTCTACTTTTTAAATAACAGATAGTTCTACTACATCTGTAGATATACTACAGTAATCTTAATACTATAAACTATTATTATTAGATATTATTATATATAAAATCTTATTAAATTTTATTATTATAGTATATATATCAGCAACAGCTGATAATACTAATTTATACATTTTACTATATAATCTAATATATATATATTTAAATATTAAGATTAATATATTAACTATTTATATATAATACTTATATATATTTAATTTAAATAATAATTTCTAAGAAATATTTAATAAATATATAATAATCTAAAACTATTACAACTGATAAGATTCTTATAATAAATATAGCTAAAAGTATAAAAAAATATTTTAAAACTATATTAAAAAAAATAAGTTTTATAATTTTATAAAATATGTTACTACTATACTACCGAAAAACCCGCTGCCAGAGCTGCTATATATACTAATAATAAATATAAAATTATATAATACTAATATCTTACTAAAGTTATATTAAATTATAATTCTAAAAATATTTTAAAAGTTAAAGTAAAAAATAATTAATATAACCACTAAGATTCTACAGTATATAACATCCACAGACTTTAATCTTTAGATTAATTAAAATATTTAGCTGATATTATATATCGCCTAAAAGATATACAGATAACTAACACCAAATCTAAATAAAAATATTATTTTTATAAAAATTATAAATTCTAGCTATTACAAATATTAGATTATTTAAATAAAAATATACTATATAAATAGTCTGATTTTAAAAAGATATTTTAATTATATAATATAATATTTATATATATTAATAAAGTCTTAATTTTAAAGACCTATAATACTACTAAAATATCTTCTTAATAATCGAATTAATTAAAAATAATAAAAACTAAATATAATAGATAATAAAAAAAATATATTTACTTTTATTAACCGGCTGTCTAACGCCTGTGTTTTTTTTAGTAAATAAATATATACTATAAAAACTAATAACAGCAGCTAGATATAATATTTTAAAATATATTAAATAATATATAAAAACTATTAACAGCCCAGTTTTAATTTTAAAAATAATTATATTCTAGTTTTAAATAATACTATTTTAAAGCTTATGATTACTACTATTATATTTTTATAGTTATAATATATTTAGTATAATATTATTATAATATATCTTAATATTAAATTTTAAAAATGATTTATATATATATACCAACCGACAGGCTTCTGCAAATTATCTAATAAGATTTAGTATTTAAAAAAATATTATATAGTTTTAAATAAACAGTATTTTTTTAAAATAAAATAATTAATAAGATACTTTATATATTTAGTTTTAAACTATTAAAATAAAATATCTATATTTATATCCGCAGAAAAATAATTTTACTTTTATATATAAATAACTTTCTTCTTACTATATCTAATATAGTAGAAATTAAAGCCGTACTATATAAGCTTAAAAAAATTATATAATTAAAATATTTTAATAAATTATTATAGTTTCTAAATATTTTTATATATTAAGATTATAATACTAAAATATTAACTATTAGTTAACAAATTTATATATATAAACTTTTCATAGACTATAATATAACTAATTATTATATAAAAAAAATTCTTATAGATTTCGGATACTAAAATATACTATATAAAAACTTTAATTTTATTAATATAAACTAATATAAAAAAATATTAAAAAAATTAAATTAGTTAGTAATAAGAATATATATTAATATTAAGTATATTATATACTAACTTTAATATTAAGTAGTCTTTCTGCAGTTAATTAATAAGAATACTATTAAATATATTCTATATTATCTTAAAAATTCTATATTTAATATTATATACAGCTGTAACTATAATAAATAATTTAAGATCTATATTAATATTTTATATATAAATAATAATAATATAAAATCTATAAAAATCTATATTATTATATATATAGAATCACCGGTATTATAATTTATATATAAATAGACGGTCTTAGTAACTTTATTTATATTAACTAAGTATATAATATTTTATAAAATATTCTATAAGACTACTTTTCTGCATAAATCTACTATAAAACTAGATCTATTTATTAATAAAAAATAGTTATATATATAAATTTTAATAATATAGTTAATCTTATATATATATTTATAGTTCTAAAGTTAATATAGTAGATTAATATTAGATTATTTTATATAAAAAATATATATTAGAATAATAAAATAGATTTTTAGTATATTAATATAAAAAAAAATTTTATAAATAGTTTTACTAAGCCGCTTTCTACAGTAGACTTTATATTATTTAAATACTTACTTAAATAAGTAATTTAAGTATTATTTATATTATTTTATATTTTTTAATAATATTATTATATAAAAAATTAATTATATTTTCCGCGATTATTTTACCGGTGGCAGTTATCGATCCTGTTTTATATAATTACTCCGGTATTTTAATACTAAAAAAATAATTTATTTTTTTTATTATAATAATTTTATATAGTTTAAATAATTTTAAAATATTTGGGTCTTACAGCAAGCTAAAAAGATATATAAAATATCTAATTTTTTATTAGCTAAGTAGCTTACCGTCTTCGGCTGGTAGTTAGATAGATGTCTAGATAGCTTGAATCTATCTTTCTTTACGCTCTCCTCAGCTCGGTTTGCATCTGTCGTGCCGGCTGTTGCTCCACTCCGATGCTCGCTCGGCTCGGATAACCGCCAACAGGCCCCGAGTCACACTACTCCGACACCGGAGTGATTTTGCTGGGGATGATTTTGGTCTCTCCGATCCCACCGACACCACCACTGTTGTCATCTCCTAGAGAAGCGTCGCTGACCCCAGATCCGGGGTACTCTCCCCCCTCAGCGGTTGCGGCAGCCGCCTGTTGATCTCGTGCCACCAACCATTGAATGGCGCCCGTCACCCCAACTGTACGCAGAGTTATCTGGTTAGCCCGTGAATCTAATACATCCACATACTGCCGGATTGACTCACTGCTCAAGACCTGCAGAATAATGCACCACAGATACCCTTTCTTCGCGGCGGGGAAGTCGGTGGTCTTCCACACAAAGTTCGGTGCCTGGGGCATACGACCATCAGCTTCTGAACGTTCCACACTCCGGTTCATGAACTTACAACAGCCTGCACCACATACGCGAGGTCGTTCGCGAGCACAATCACCAACGCTCGCTCTTCGGTATCGGCTGTGCAGATCTCGTTGGCCCAGCTGAGAATCAGAGGTCCTGCGCCCAGCTGTGGTGATCGTGTTAGAACGGTCTTCTTCAAGACTGGACTTGAAGCACCTACCCCGATGTTACTGAGCCAGTACACGGCCATCCGGCCTGTGATATTCGTATAGAGCGGCATCTGTCGCAGAAGCGCGCAGAAGACGATCTGCGTCACGAAAGAAGACTCATTAGCCGCATTGAGGTAAATATAATCTCAAAGGGTCTAATGCTCACCGTAATGACCGCGCCAGCGTAGATGAACGGCCAGCGAGCCCCTCGGAGCGGTCCGTCGGACAGCCAGCCCCAAGTCAGCGACACGATGATGAACAGACCGGTCGTGAGCAGCGGATCTATAGCACTAGGTTAGTTCACACTGGCATTTGTCCAAACACTCGAATCAACGCACAGTCGTTGATTTGCGGAACAGTGTAGCTTGTTCCCGGGACAGGCGCGGGGTCCGCGTTGAAGCTTTTCAGCCAGTAGCCCATTCCCGCCTGAGGGTATCCGTTGTTCCACACGATGTAGAGCAGAGCTGGAGCAGTCAGCAAGCATCCAATTCAGTTGGACAGGGTGCACGCCGTACGTAGAAGGTAGATGTGCCAGCTGAGGAACATCCTCTTGACCTTGGCCTTGGTCCAGGGCGACTTGCCCGCGCGATGCACGGCATCCATGCGCTTGACGGAGAGGACGTGCTCCTCCTGCGTGATCCACCAGGTTTTCCGGCCGTCTTGCGGCAGATTCGGGAAGAAGATGTATCCCGCCAGCGCGAGCGGCAGGGTGATGATGCCGTCGATGATGAACAGCCATCGCCAGCCGGCCAGTCCGTTCACGCCGTTGAGGTTAGTGTAGGCGGCGGCCTGGAGAAAACCACTGAACAATGTCCCCATGGAACCCGCCAGCCAGAAGATCATCGCGCGTTTGCCGATCTCCTGCGGGGTGTACCACGATCCGAGGAGGTAGTGGATGCCGGGGTAGAAGCCCGATCTTCAGCACGAGTCAGCACCATATTGGAGCTGTATGCAAGGGGTATGCTTACTCGAACAGTCCGACTAGGAATCGAATACCATACAGCGCGTGGTAGGATTTGACCGTCGATGTGCATATCGTGGCAATTCCCCAGCCCACCTCCAGCTAATGCCTGAAGTCAGCCATGGTGGTTTGGCAGCACCACGAGAAGGACTTACAGTAGGGATTACCCAACGGGGCGAGACACGGGTCAGCAGCAAATTAGAAGGGATCTGTCCGATGACGTATCCCACGGTATAGATCGAGGTGCTGGTCACCAGCTGGTTGCCGTACATCTTCATATCCTCCTCCATGCCACTGAGATAGGCATTATTGATGTTGTTCAAGTCCAGATTCTTCAAAAAGTAGCCGATCTACCAAGCCGGTTAGCCAGTCGCATCGCAGCCCGAATGACGAGACGAGCGCGTACCGACGCGAACGTAAGGACAAAGGCATCGACCTTGAACAAGAGCCATCGTTGATCCCGGGGAAGCTCCCAGGTGTCCCAGAGGTACCCTTTCCAGGAGCGGAGAGGCCGGACCTCGAGCGGCTCGCTGCCATGGCTCACTCCGGACTCCTCATGGGGGCTCTCAGACCGGCTGGAATCTTCTTTCTCGTACCCCATGGTTGCGGATGTCTGCTTGCCGTTGAGATCGCATGTTGAGATATGACAGCAGCAGCGTATATGTACCCAAACCGGCAAGGCATGGTCTCATTGATCGTGGTCATGACGCCATCAGCTTATCTCTTGATCTGTATTGCTCCTAGCCCCACGCTTTATACCTCGTCCCCTGTCGCACATTTCCGTGGCGCACGTTCGGCACGTACCACCTCCCGAATAAGATTATTACTCCAGAGGAATTGCCTCTATTTCGCTGAACAAACAACCGTCATCTCTTTCCAATAGATTGTTTGCTTGTGCAAAGATTGAGAGCGCGACATGGTGGAAAATCGATGTTCTGCACGGTTACTAGCGACCCAAGGGATTGCGCCATCGTGTGCATGGATGGTCTGCTCCAGGTGGCTAATGGCTAACCCCGACGTCCGTCCTGCATGTCGTCTCCTCGCCCGTCCCATTGCCACCGCGTAACTCTCAGTCCGTGGGAAAGCATCCTGATTCATGATCCGAACCATAGCCTGCTTCCCTGAGAGATTCTCAAGTGCTGTGTTGTTGCCTCAGGCATCAACTCACCATACTTGGTATCAGCAGTAGTTCGGCATGGGAAGGCGGAGATTAAATTCCTGTGACTGGTCTTATCTCTAAGCAGCTTCACTATACAGAGTAGCGTATTTACGAGTATCCAGATGGGGCTGTGAATGTGGGATGGTCCGTGTTCTACGACAAGCAATCAGGATTAATTTCCCGCACAAGGGGTGCAGAACAGCAGATCGACCACACCAGATTTAGTTTTAACGCCAGACAGATTGCACAAGAACACCATGCTTGAGATAGAACGCAAAAATGATGATCAAATAAATCTATTGACTGTCTAGAATTCATGTATGATTGAACGCCGAATGCCTGTAGACCGCCTTGGTTACACCCCCAAGTACCGAAATTCTGCCGGATGCACGGACCATTCTCGGGATTGCATTGCGCTGAGCCCTAGGATCAATCAAGGGCGGGTCTTCCCCTCGTGCTTGGTTCCATTACCGGTAGGAATTGGCCAACCTGATGAGATGATTGGAGGGCACACGCAATGGCGAAAGGGAATGATGAATTGATGCCGGTCGGAAGCTTAGTGCTGACGGTGGAGCGTCCAACCTGTCCCGTCTAGGCTGGATACACGAGTTGATAGTCTGGACCCCGCTGTGCAACCATCTTGCTCCAGTATGATGACATAGCTTAAACTGACCCCCCCCCCATTCGGCCGGATTAGTCACACCCTTATTACCAGATGCGCATGGACCTTATTTCAAAGCGAACGAGAATTTTATGCGGATAAGACTCGCTTCAAGTCGAACAAATGGGCGTGATTAGGGTCTCTTGGCCCCTCATTCGCGCAGTAAAGTCAAAGGTGTGCAGGATGGAGCATCTTCCACATCGCGCAGCTAGCAGCGTTTGTCGTAGCAACGCGGAGCACGGTCTTGACTCGATAAGATAGAGCTCAGCTCATAGGTGGTCGGACCGAAGGTGCATTGCTTGGCGGGGTAGATGTAGCACAACCAAAATACTGACTCGAGTCATCTTCACGCTGTGATGTTAATACCTCAAGCAAGCATGCTCAGCTCGCGGCTGGGGCTTGGATCTGCGGAGCCATGAAAGCGGGATGTGCATGGATGCAGCCAAAGCGGTACGGCGCATCGCTCATGGATGGTTGAATGCCTGCGGTGTCGGTGGCGAGCCTCAATGAGCTACAGCGGCGATTAACCGTTGGATGAAGTTGTCCATTATGTAAAAAGGCGGAAACTCGCTGGGATCTGTCGTTTCCTTCAGCTTAGTAAACACGCCCCTCGTGTGCTGGATGAGATGGAGGTCGCTGGCGGCGGACGGGTGGTTGGGTTCGGCGACGAGCTTCCAACCCAGAGAGACGACCGCAGAGAGGATGAACTGCGCATAGATCCTAGACACAGAACACCAGTCAATATAACAGTTAGAGGAACGAGAGCAGATGCATACCAGAAAGTTTGGGGGATAACGAGATGGTGTAAACGATGAATGTAGAGCAAGATCGATCGCGCAGCCTGATAACACAGCTCCCGACTTGAAGACAGGGGCGACAGGTCGTCCAGCGAGGGGAATTCTCCGCCAGCGATGCGACACGCGCCATGGATCTTGGCGAGACAATAGTAGTATTCCAGATGCATGTTGATTCCCCGCAGACTGAGGTCGAGAACCAAAGAGTCCGGGATACCCCCCGGGGACAGGTTCTCCGGGCGGCAGTCGGCGGGAAATTGCGCTCTCAAATTACTGAGCTCCTCGTCCAGCTCGCGGACATACTGCACGCGGATGGAAGCGGGCTGCGCCAGGCCGTAGTCTGAATACAGCAGCCGGTAGATCTTGGACTTGATGACGCACATGCGAAGGTCGGACGGATAGAGTAACTCGTCCTTCGACAAGGGGCCCAGGCAGAACTGGTTCTCGGACGAAGCCATGACGTATTTCTCTGGCAGGTCGAGGTCACAGTCGGTATCATGCAGTAAGGGTGAATGTGAATTTCGGATCGACATTTCCCTGTCCACGGAATAGCAGAGCCAGAAGAGAGCCCGAAGATGCCGACCGTGATGGGCATCAACGCGAGAACCAGAGGGCATAGGGGCGAAATTGCCACCGAGATTGGTGAGGAGCCGGATTGCCATGGCCAGGATCAATTCAGCGGACTGAGGTGCACCGAGGGGGGCCAGGTACAGTACCTGGGGACGTCAGAAGATGTATTGGGAAGAGATTGAGGCGGCCAACTGCTCACCACCAGGATCAGGGCTTGTAGAGTCCAGAGGTCATTATCCCCTGACATGACCAGCTCCGGCAACTGCGCGAGCACGGATTGCAGGAAGGCTTCGGAGTCGACTTCACCGAAAGCGGGCTCATCATCCCGCAAGTGAGTGACCAGGGCTGTCAAGGCCACCAAACAGGCTTGGACACTTTTAGGAAGATGAGCTAGATCTGGTGAGGAGGGAGAGAGATCGGAGTTCCGGAGTGACACCAAGGTAACCGAGTCGATCACGGGAAAAACCGAGTAGAGGCTGTTGGTTAGGAAGTAGTCGATGACGGTGCAGATCAACGCGGGTGGGGGTTGCTGCGGATGAATGGTCCTGGAGGTATGGTGGGGGAACTCCGACTTAAATGAAGAGGCCACATCCTGAGCAAAGCGATCCAGGTCGACGAGAGAGGGCATGCGATGCTGGTCGGTGGGGAAGAGAAATGGGGTCGACTTAGGGCCGAAGCCACAGAAGTCGAGAGTCCGCAGGAAAGCGGTTAGAGCCGCGTCGAAGCCGTGCAAATCCGCCAATCCCCCTTGAAGAACAAATGGGCTGGGGGCATTCTTCTTGGTATGGTTTTTGGCTCGCTCCACTCGCAGTGCTTCTTCCAACTCCTGCACTTGGACTTTGCACTCGGCTAGTTGTCTGTTGCGAGCTCACAACCACTGTCAACGCAACCTACCCTTTACAAGTACAACACAGCACAAGTAGGGGGGAGAACTTACTCTCGGACTGTCTTGCGCGGCACGTCCGGTGGCGGTGTAAAGATGCAAGGCACACCGGCAAAATGGCATGTCTCACATGCAGGTTTGACTCGGTCACAGCGGATCTGGCGTTCAGTGTTCAGTCATGCATCGGAAGGTCGGAGATCGGAAGGCTTACCCTCCGAGACCTGCACAAATCACAAGCAGTACGCGCCCGGCCTGCCCGAGGAGCGATCGCTGAGTCGGACATGGATGGACAAGTGCCACTGGACTGTCTCGCTGGATGGGAGTTGGCCGAGTTCTCTCTCTACTTTGCCTATATGGCTCCGATGGAAGGCACGCAGCACGCGCTCGAAGTGGCTGTTGCCTGCTCAAAATTCAGGGACTCCCGGACCCGGAATTATTCCGGGGCAAGTGACGTAAGCTCTGTGCCTTCTACTCATACTCAGTACTAGTGAATTTTTTTGCTTTAAGCGCTGCCTGAGGCGAAAAGTGGATCTGTCCCTGACTTCCTGCTCGGGTCCCTGAACGCAATTTTAGCAATTTGAGGGTCTCCCCGCCATGTGAAATCTCCGCTCTCTGATTGGTCCTAAGGGTTGGAGATGGAAATTGTAGATCCCGCTGACTCAGCCATCTACACACAGACTCATCAACTACCTATACCTTGAAACTGTATTCTAGATAATTCTCCGTCTCTTCTCAGCCAACCGAGTTCTTCTGACACAAGAGACTTCGTCACGCATGCAGATCGTTCCCGGCGGTCTTCTTGGCTCCCGCTTGGCTTATTTTGGCGAGCTCGTTTTGTATGAGGCACACCGTTGATGCCTATGCCCGCGCTATCTTATACCCAGCAGCTCGGCCCAGCAGCTCTCCACTTTGATTTCTCGAACACATGAAAGCATCAGGTACGCATGTACTCAATATCTAGCTCCAAGATTTTGAAGCACTAGTTGACTATCTGTTTGACTAAGCGGAAGAAAACACCTTGTCCATGGGAGAACAACAATGCAGCGGGTGGGGATGAGTCGGCGTTGATGCCAGGATGTTGATGAGATTGCAAACACGGAATATGCTCTAGTCACTATATCGAGGGGGTATGTGAGAGGGTAATCTTCTAGCCACGGTATAAAAGCCCCTTGTCTTCCTGCTCCAATTCCTCGTCCATCAACAGCTCAAAATTCCTCCTCTCCAGTGCCACAGCGACTTGCTTCATCAACAGCTTCCCCCTCATTCTTCAACATGGTTCATCTGACCTCGTACCTGACCACCAGTGTGGTCCTGCTGGCCTCTCTGGGATCGGGTCATCCAGGCCACAGTGTCCAAGAGGAGGCCGCCGAACGCGCCGCCTTCCTCAAACGGGCCCCCGTGCATTCGCGCAGCTTGTCTCACTGCGCATCCAGCCTGAAAGCTCGCGAGATTGAGGATGCCAATGTTGCTCGTCGCGGGAATGCCCTCGAGCACTTGCGCAGGAAGAGGGGCTTGTCCAGTATGTTTCCTCGAATGTGCAATAAACCTTAACTAACAGGGCAGACAACCAATACCTCAAAGCTCGCGATCTGGACTCCGTTCTGGGTACAGATCATCATGCAAACCTGACTCATGTTGACCCGTCAACCGATCCCTGCATCCTCTTCGCGTCGGGAGGCACCTGCATCGTGCAGCCGGAGGTCACCCAGGGGCCGTACTGTACGTCTGCCACATTATGCTGTTCAACCACCTTCTACATTCTAACACTGGTATCTACCCCTAGATATCGCTGGAGAACTCATCCGCCGCAACGTGGCCGAGGACCAGGAGGGCGTGCCCCTGTTCCTGGACATCCAGCTCATCGACACCAACACCTGCGAGCCGCTGCGGAACATCTACACCGACATCTGGCACTGCAACGCGACCGTAAGCATCCGCCCTCTTTTTTAGGGAGTGAGCTACCACCACTAATCTCTTCCTTTACAATCTACAGGGAGTATACTCCGGAGTCGTGGCAAGCGGCAACGGCAACCAGAACGACTCGAGCAACATCGACACGACTTTCCTGCGCGGCGTGCAGCCCAGCGGCCCCGACGGCGTCGTGCGCTTCGAGTCCATCTTCCCGGGACATTACACCGGCCGCGCGGTGCATATCCACGGTACGCGCCTTGCCCACCCAGTCCTTTCCAACCCAAGTTTTTCTTTCCATCTCAATCATGCATAGTTCTGACTCAATGGTGGGATAGTGGCAACGCACCCGGCCAACGAAACCAAGATCCTCCCCAACGGCACCATCGCCGGCATGTACGATGGCCACTCCTCCCACGTGGGCCAGATCTACTTCGACCAGGCCCTCATCACCGAGGTCGAGAAGACGACGCCCTACAGCTCCAACACGCAGGATCTGACTCTGAACGCGGACGATATCATTCTGAAAACGGAGGTGGATGACACCGATCCGCTCATGGAGTATGTTCTGCTGGGGGATAGTGTTTCGGATGGCATCTTCGCGTGGATCTCGATCGGGGTGGATGGCACACGCGATGACTCGCTTTCTCCGGAGGGGTTCTGGACCGAGGAGGGGGGCGAGGTCAACGATGATTTCGTGATGAATATGGCTGGCATGGGGGGTTTTGGTGATTTCGCTTCTTCGAGTGCTGTTGCTACGGCTACGGCTTCCTCTGCGTGAGTGCCAGCATGGTGAGAATATTGGCAAGTACGTGGAGGATGGTTATTACTTGGGTTTCCTTTCAGTATACTTCATCTCGGGCGCGATTTAAGTCTAACTTGAAGTACCTCCTAGAACTGTTCTACGTGGAGGAAGTTGGTTCATTGTTAAAGATGTTATTAATGAATTGAAGCGGAGAGTAAATGTCAAATCGAGAGCATGTCTTGCTGATGTCACTCTTCGCTACGTGGTTCGTTTTTTTAAGTTTCTGATGTGCATCGCGATTCGTACGTTTGTAAGTGCACTGCTGGTTGGTAAGGATAGTTCAGTCGGACACAGTAGCATCATACGAAATAGTGATATTCTTTTGATAGATCAGTAAATACATTGTTCATCGTGCAGTGCCATGTGCACTTCCTTGCCCCAAGTGTAGTAGCATGCAGAATACATACGGTGTTGATCATCGGATGGCCCTGACATCAGCAAGGTCATACTCATCCCGCGGATCCCAGTCTTCATCGAAGGATCTTTCCCAGCGCCATAGCAGTACCTCTTTTGCTTCTGTCTCCATTCGCCCCGCGTCCCAGAAAACGTATCCCCAGCTCCGCAGCGCCCCGGGAATCCACTCCCCATACAGGTTACTGTAAGTATCGCGCCACATCAGGGTCCACGCTCGAGGAGGAAACTCTCCCTTCGGGTCTGGGACATGATCGCCCCGAAACGGAAAGGCCTCGTGAGCTTGCGATCTTAAGTCCTTTTCGGTGAGACCGTACTCGTTCAGTCGGTTCCAGAACCAAATATGGGAAGTCACTTCTCGTGGTCCAATAAAGCCTGATTCCGGCGTCAGTCTTTCTCGCATTATCTCGACCAGCTGCGCAGGATGTTCCGTGTCTTCCATCTGGCACAGGGCCCTCTGCAGTAGCCAGAGCCCCTGTGCAGTGGTACCCTCGAGGTAGCAACATGTCATCAGTTCTGGATTGTATCAACTTGGCGTTAGCAACAGGAGGAAAGACTCGTAGTTTTGAGGTTATCACTAAGCAAGACTTGCCTTTATCATCCGATTCATATTCGAACGGGTCAAGGCCCACTCGGACCACGTCAAAGATGTCGGGATATATATCCTCGACGAAAGTGTGAACGCAAAGAATCTCCTCGATCTCCCAAGCGTGGAACATAGCCTCGAGGTGCTGCAGGATGTCCACGTACCCAGGATGATACGATTCTTTACCCCAGGGAGAATCATCACGTGGGTTGCCAAATAGATAACAACAAAGCTGGAACCGATAGAGCGCGCGAATGATCCGACTCTCCTCAGTAGAGCTTATCTTGGGTTGCATTGGTGATCCTAGCTGTATGAGTCCGAGCTTTGCCTCTCCGGGAAGGTTTGCCTGCATCCAAGTGGTGAAGCGCGGGACAAGAGGTAGTATGACCGTGTAGTGAAAACGAAGGATGCGGGAGAGCTCATTAAATGTGGATTTTGTGGTTCTGGGCGGCGGCTCTTGGGATCGCAGGCGACCGAGTCTGTACTCTTCGACCATCTCCGCGATATTCTCCCTGGTGCGTGCTTTGGCGGACTTGACAAGACCAGAGCAGTACACAGCTTGAGCCTCTGGTATCAAGCCTCGCAAGGAGTCGGTCACTAAATTCCATAGCACTTTCTTGCCACTTTGCAGCACTCGGTAGTGTACAGGCGATGCCATTGTCAAGGAGGTCAAGTCTTCGTAAGATAGACAGGAGAGAATGAGAGTCTGAATTTCGACAGGAAAAGTTTCAATGGAGAGCTGGCTCCGCGGAATTATGGGTTTTGACAAGGACGTTGCGGAGGATACTGGCGGCTGGGCAGGCACGGTCTCTAAGGAAGACGAAGACGACAGCGAAATGGTCTTGATGACATGCAAGCGCGCGACGGCAGGTTCTTCCGGGGTGACTCTTGTACAGACTTTAAGCTTAACCCAGATCTTTTTGATCTTGCTTTTGCTGCCATCAACCCAGCGCCGCCATCGAGAGACGCGAGGCCTAGGCCACGACATTCCCAAGGAGAGAGAGTGAAATAATCAACAGGCAAGAGAGTAATCTGATGTTGGCTTGTAGGACTTGATGAGAAAATGAGAAGGAGAAGCAATATGAAAGGGACAAGGATGAGGAAGGCAGAAGAGTGAGAGAAGAGAGAAGGATAAGAGAGTAGAGAAGTGGGAAAGAGGGGATAGTGAAGAGGGAAGAGCTTACCAGGAAGAACTCTAATCCGCGCTGCGTGAAGGTGTGAATGTGTTTCTAGACTGTCACCCTGGACCTTTTGCATTTAGTGAATATAGCAGAAAACTGGAAAATCACGATGGTGCCTGAAATTGGATCGATACACCAAATGCAAGACCGAGCAAGATCATCCTCCTCTACACATGTCTCTAACTACGCTTTGAGAGCATTCGACCCAGTTTGACGACTGCGGCTCGGAATCTCCTCGTTATTACGAAATACCTTGTACTTTCAAGCGATGCGCGCAGACAAGGGCCCAGTCAAGGGCGAGGCCGTCTTTAAATGGGTCGTACACGAGCTTACGCCGGTGGAAGAGATTGCGAATGAGCTCGATAAGGATCTTATGAACGGAGAGCTGGAGATTGATGCCTTGAAGACCTGGCTGGCGAGCATAAATCCCGCGGAATACGTTTTTCCTCCATGGTCACCGGCTATAAAGGCTGCTCGTGCAGCATAAAAACACCTACATGACGAGTTCAAGCGCAAGAGAGTCATGTATCAACGCGCGCAGTCGGACCCGGCCAGCTACACCGATCCAGAGGATCATTTGCGCCGCGCCCTGGCGGCCGTAGATTGTGCGGAGGCGGCGTTGAGGTATTTTCCGACTCCACGGTTTCTGATCTTTGTGTCCTTGTCTGTGTTAACCAGCCCCCTTGCTCAACAGAGCGGCAGAAGCAAGAATGCATGTGCTCAAATCGTACCGTCAAGCGTACCCATATCCTAGAGGGATTCTGGGACATATAACAGAGGCAGAGGAAATGATCAGGAGTGGACGCATTGCTGTCAGCACCGTCAAAGACGAGATTGAACGTAAGTGTGTCAGTTCTGTTGTGCGTGGTATAGCGCTGTCATACAAACGAGCCATGGCTAACTCCATCCTGGTAGTTATTTGGGACCGAAATAGGCGCGCTATTCATGACGATGTATTCAAGTGATCGGTCCGCCTTTTCTTTTCTTGCGCCTACTCGATCACCTTGACCTTCGTACACATACTTGGTGGATATAAGAGGATGCTCACCAAGGAGAAACGTTGGTCTTTGGCTTGGTGAAAGGTTGAACCGTGGTATCAGATGGTTCACAGAAGCTGAAGTGATCTTATCTTGTCCCAACTTGCTGCACGATTTGGAGGTAAGCCCACTGCCTGTATCATCATCGATCCGTATCTCGCTCATCTGTAACACTACCGACAAGGTCAACTGACAGTGTGGGTCAAGTGAGGCCCCAATGAGCTCTTTGAGAAAGGAAAAAGAGGCCAAGAATGGTAGACCTTGGATTCTTTGGTAAAGGAAGTCAATTCAAAGGGCTAAGGCATATGCAAACGTCAGATGAAGACTGCGCATAAGAGCTATCAACTGACGGATAAGTAAGAAGTAGTTTTATGACCATAAACCTACAAATCCCAATCCGAACGATGTTGCCCGCAGAACGGACAAAAGTAGAGTGCACCAGGAGTGAGATCGGCTTGTCAGAGCCTCTCGCAGGTTGGACAGAGGTATCCCAGTTCTCTCTCGCGGAGGACGATATGCCGTACTTCTCTAATACTATATATGCTGTACGCAACACGAGAGGGGGAATGTGAGGCGGCCATCCACAACGTTTGTTTTGTTTGCACCTCCCACGTGTTTTCCCGGTTTGGGCGGCTGCTGCCGTCTTGCCCTCCAGGCTCAGCTGACTCTGTTGCCTTACCCTTCAGGCCAAGACATCACGCTACGGTCGAATCCCGTCCATCTCAAGAAAACAGGCTACCTAGTAGCTATCACATGAACAACGCAGGAACTTCTTTACCCCTTGATCAGGTTCTCTTCCCTCGCATAAGATCTAGGATGACTCGTTGGCTCTCGTCTTTGACATCGTCTTTACTCTTTCACATCCAGGAAGTTACCACCGCAAGATACCTGCAAGTGAGCCTGGAGATGGCAATGGTTGCATGGGGCGGATATTTCGTCGAACGCGGTATACACATATTTTCCAGCAATTCGAAAAGTCACAAATCACAAGATAATACACTGTATTGACTAACGAGTTAATGATCCAAGTTATAGGCACCAGCAACACACCCAGTCCCTGTGTCTCGGTTTGTCGGCGTTCCTGCGTAATCCGGCCACGTGATGCAACGCGGTTACCAGGCTGCTTTATGTGTTGATAATTCAGTAAGTTACAACCACCAAGAAAACCAAGGATACTTTCCAGCAATCCACCCTGGGGCTTCAAAATCCTTGACACAGTCCAACCGCCACCCAACAAGAACTAAGGCATCAACAGACCTACGCACGAGGAGAAAAGTCCCGAGCATGCACACCACTGGACCGCGAGACAAGAGCACCGAAAATAGCGCGAATGTCGTCCAAAATCTCAGTCGGGGTGGTGGGCGAAGCCAGCGCCACTGAGGCAGCCGTGGCCGTCGTCGCAGCCTCGACTGCGACTTCCGTGGTCACTGAGGGAGCAACAGTCGAGGTCATGAGCGCAGCAGCAGTGCTGGTAGTAGCAGCGGCGACGGTGGTGCTTGAGGTAGCCTCGGCGGTGGACTTGGGAGCGGAAGAGGTCGACAAGCTGGCAGAGCTGACAGAGCTAGATGTGTCCGCAGAGCTGGAGCTCGAGCTCGAGCTCGACGCGCTACCCGACCCAATCTCCTTCGTGATCGGCGCCTCCTCAACATAAACACCAGACCAGAACCAATCCTCCGCCGCATCGTTCGAGCTTCCGCTGCCAGGCAGACGCAGCTCGCCGACGTGCCAGTCGGCCGAGTTGGACGAGGCGGACGCGCTGACGGGCGACACAACCTCGGTCAAGGGGTCGGAGCCGTTGGACGCCCACAGACCCACCGTCTGCGCGTCGAAGTCGATATCATACGCAAAGTTGTACCAGTTGCCGGCCTCCAGCTGCACAGACCAGTGGGTGTTGCCGCCGGCGTTCCAGCGGAGCGTGTTGTCGGAAGACCCGGATGCCCCCGAGGCCAGACCGTACTGCAGCTCGGTGAAGTGGCTCTCAAAGAAGGCGATCTGGTGCTCGAAGGAGGCGTCGGGCGCGTTGGTCGTCTTGGTCGACAGGGAGAAGTGGTAGTAGAGGTGACCGGAGCCGAGGTCGGCCTTGGTCTGGGGGATCAGTTCGGAGCGCTCCATCGTTTGACCTTCCCAGTAAGAGGTGCCGTCCTATCGGAATGGATATGTTAGCTCGCGCAATGCCGTCGTCAAATGGGAATTGGCATACAATGCTGATGCGCAGCCCCTGGGCGTCACTGGTATCGGCGGGGTTCTTGAAGTCCGTGGACAGACCCAGGTAATCCGACGTGTTGCCGGTGCCATGGATGTACCATTGCCACGGTTCAATCTGGTTGGACCATGACCCTATCTTGTCAGCTCGAGGCCCATCGCGACCGGGGAAAGGGTCGAATTACAATCATCGAAGTCCTCGACGGTAGCAGAAGAGTTGAAAATGCCGCTCCACAACACGGTTCCAGCCAGCGAGGAAGCGGGGAAAGCGAGAAGGGAAACGAAAGACTTCATAGTGAGCGAAGGACGAAGGAGTGACGAAGAAAAGTAAGAGAATGGAAGGTGTGACCGGCACAGTTGGTTTGGAGAATGAGTTGTGGGCTGAGGAGTCGTTTTATGTTGACAGACCTGTTTGGTGGGGAGGATGGAAAGTGGAGCGGGTGTCGGGGTTAGATTGACGGGCGTGTGCTGAAACACCCGCACGCTGGCTCTCCGTTTCACCTTAATCCAAAGGGTCTCAGTCTCGACCCTGACAGCTCGACACTGCAATTAAACGCTGCTCTGCCACTAAGACATTGCCTGTCATTGCTGGTTCGTGGTCAATTGTCCTTCCGGTCGCACTGACTAACATCTCCACTGAAATAGAAAATTGAGGAACGTTTCTCGCATTGACCATCACTTGTCTCAAACATAAACTGCCGCCAAGCGACGTGATCACTTAGTAAATACATAATCATGCACAAATCCTTACAAAGCCAACACGGCCGCCTTGAGCTTGGCGAAGTTAGGAGTTCCCAAACCGGTGGCCGGATCCCAGCCCGCAGTGGCATTCCAGCTGGCCCACGGGATGTAGCCCGTCCCGGCCGAGCTGCCATCACATCCACCCGCCGTACCCGAGGTAATGTCATTCAAGCTCTTGTATCCACTAGAGTACAACCAGGGGTTTAGGAAGCCCAGGGACGTCTTCCCCGCGCGCAGACGAGCGTCGTTGAGCAGCGCGATGATGGCAGCAACAACGGGACTGGCGCCCGAAGTACCGCCGATGAGCTCCAGTTCCCCGTTCACATAGGTTTCATAGCTAATTTACCCGTCAGAGTTATTTCGGCATATCAAGAAGCCACGGAGAGGAACTTACTACGGCGAACCACCATAGGCGGCAATGTCCGGGAATGCGCGCCCGGTGAAGTTGACATACGGAGTGTAGTACTCCTTAACCGCCTTGGAGATGTGTTTGTCCAGGTAGGTCTCGACCTGGTCAGCTTGGTAGGACGGACGAGCGAAGTAGTTGCTAAAGCCGCCGCTGCTGTCCACCCAGGCGATCTCGGGGATGTCCTGGGTACCACCCACGGCAGTGATGTAGGGGCATGTGCCGGGGAACTCGGGGGTGAATTGAACGGTGTCGGTTCCGTCGTTCGAGAGACAGGCCTCACCAACACCTGGACCATATTAGTCGGTGGCTTGCACGGCTGAACGCAGACAACTCACCCGAATCACCAGAGGACTCCAAAACCGAAATACCGCGCAGGCCGATCAGCCCGATGAGGTTGCAGACGCGCGTGGCGTAGGCATACGGAACAGTCTATAGGGTCAGCCGGAGCATGTAAGTCAGGGTGGTCGAACGTACATCCTCATCGTCACCGTAGGAGTTGGTGATGACCTGCGGCAGCTCGTCGTTGGTCTTGTTCAGCAGGTACTCATAGTACTCCACGTAGGGCTCGTTGGTATCCGTGGTCTCCACCACGTTAGGAATGAAGGGACTGTCGTCTCGTTAGCAACCACTTCCAACCTCGATCGACTTTGAGATTGCATACGGAGATCCAGCAGTGATGAACTCAACCACCGGCAGGGGATGCGAGAGGCCCACAATGTTCTGCACATCCAGATCGGCCTCACCCCCGTCCTCCTCTTGGTTGTTGACGCCACCGTTGATCAGCTCCACGGTGAAGTTCTGCTGCGGGATGCCGAAGCGCTCGGTGAACAGGTCGAGGTCGGAGTACAGGGCGGACTCGCCCAAGAAACTTCCGAAACCGATGCGGCTGCCGGACGAAGCCTTGGGGGTGTAGTCGATGTTGTACTGCTGCTTCAGCAAGGTCGGGGTGATGTACTGGCTGGCGCTGCTGGACCGTCGGGCCACCTTGACGGCCTGGAAGGCGGCGGCGCGCTCGGCGCGCGTCTTGCCGAAGAAGACGGTGGGCGCGATCAGGTCGATCGACCCGCTCAAGCTGTCGGGCACCGAGTATTGGGTGGTGCGCACCTTCTGGGTGCCGGCCTTCTCGTAGACCGAGAAGGTGGTGTTGAGCAGCTTGTTGGCCGTGCCGACGGTGGTGGCAAAGCTGATCAACCCGCCCTGGTGGGAGATGTCGGTGACGCCGGCCTCGGTGAGCCAGGAGATGACCGTTGAGTGATCGGCCAGAGGGAACTGGGCGTTGACTTCGTCCGCGTCGAGGTACTGGCCGTAGGTGCTTTGGCCCGGGGTGGAGACGGACAGCAGCTTGGACTCAAGTTGGTCCAGGTTCTGACGCGTCAAGGCCACGGAAAGAGTGATGTTCGAGCTGGTGTCGGCTTCCTCGACAAGCGACCAGCTGCTGGGCACGGCCTGGATCTTCTCCAGCACCACGTTGCCCAAAGCAGGGGCGGCCACGGCCAACAGGCCGGTAGAGATGCGCGAGAAGGCGACCATGATGAGGGGAGATCCAGCGACGGAGAAAGAGACACTTGGGGAGAAGAGCGAGGAGCAGACAGGCAGCGACGTGGCCGCCTATTATAAATCTTTTTAGCGTAGTGATGAGGCCATTGCGGGTGGATTGATTGCTCCGACGGGGAGCGGTGCAACGCCGGGGATGGCGTGCACCGTAAATGAGGTGTGATGCAGGAACCAGCCCAATCCGACTCTCGTTCTGCAGATTCGTCATCTCCTTGCCGAGTGCCAAGCCGGATCTAAGCTTCCTTTCCGCTTGCTTATCAGTGAAGGATTCTCTTCGACAATGTGGCTTCCTCGGCTCGGTTCTGTCATCCTTCACGGGCATTGCAGACAAACTCTCTTCATCAACATCTAGAAAACCTTTGACATTGCGGGAATTATAGAATCTGTCCGTCTTCACTTCTTACCATGTTGGACGCTTGATTGAGCAACTGAGACAGCAGCAGGCAGTTATCTTGGCGCGTCGGAGCGAGGCCGGAGTCCGGTGTATCGCGCCATTGCGAGGCGGGGTCTCCAGCAGCTAGTGTGGAACACCTGCAGGGGAGGTTGCATTGACGCACACCCAGGTAATCTATTCTTCTGCAAGAGATAATGGCCTCAGTCTGATGGCATCTGACGCGAGGGACTGATTTTCTGTTGGTCGAAATCACCTGATCACAGTGCAAACGTTGCAAACAAACAATGTTGCCCAGTTGAGCGCAGCCCGGACAATTCTCGGAGGACAATGTATGTGTTCCTGAGGTACTGCTGGGAATAATTCTTTAGTCGGATGGCCGAATGATGGTTGGGGCAGAAGTTAGGGCTACACAGTTGGTATTGATTGTTTGGATGGGCAATATGGAAACAATCTCTCCAATCCTTAAGAAGTGGGTGAACTCGTGGCGGGAGGTGGCTTAATGACCGTGAGTGGAAGGGAGTAAAGTCATATATTAATGTTTTTATGAACATCAATCACATCAAGAGCCGAGAACATAAAGCCAATCCAGCAGGGCTGCGTCTGCATTTATATGTATAGAAAATCCAATTGCACGGCCGGAGAAAGTGAGAGTTGCAAGTTAGAGATATCTACCCCTCTCAACTCCGCAACATGTCGCGCCTTGCACAATATATCTATCTGACACGCTAGTCAAACATAAAGCCATGGGCGTCTAGGATCTGCATTCTTTCTAATGCAGACCTCCCATAAACACATGAAGCATAATATGTCTTCCGGCTTGTTTCTGTTCGAACTGTTGGGAAAAGGTGCATATTTCGAGAAGTCGGATGGCCATACACTGCGGCCAGTAGCGCGTCTGACTCAATTCATAGTCGAGAAGATTTTCTATTTTTTTTTTTTGTTTTATTCAATGCAAAATCCTGGAGCCCCCTGCTGCGCATTCGCATTTCGCTACTGTTCCAAGGTCTGATTTAAGTGTACGGCACAGTCCGGAGAGCATGCATTGCCCTCGAGAACGAGAAATCCGGGGTTCGTAGTCATCAAGAGATAGATGGAGCCTGGTAGATGCTCGGCGGGACGGCAAGGGTATACTAGCAGGCCCCAAATATTGCAAACCTGTTCATCGCCGAGAGCTCTGCAGCTACGATACTTATGAGCACTCTTCCACAGGGCAATTTTCAAGGGTTTGATGCCCCCATACTCAGTAGTTGGGTTAAAAAGGGTACGACTGAATATCGTACCGTGAGTACGTGATTGGACCCAATGCGGAAGACAGCCGGCTAGGGTGCAATCCAGACAATCTGAAGAGCAAGTAAACATAGGGTCGCAAAAGCATGCATGGTTTGGGTAGATTCCAACACGACAATTATCGGGCTCTATGCAGCAGACCACACCACCCTGTCTGACCAAAACTAACTACTCCAAAAGAAGGCGTTTCAAATCGCTGTTTTTGGCCAAAGATAGAAACCTCCCATGTCTGCGCGCGACGCGCCAGCGCCGCAGGCTTACCAGGCAACAACGCAGCAGGTTGGAAACTGCTCGGAGGTTGAAAGGTTAGATCGTCAGATCTTGCCGCAATCACCCTCGCCAAGCATCCGCATTGATCATTCGCTTATAAATTACGTAGTACGTACAGCCGGCATGGCAGATTATTGGCGTCGGGAGGCAACCTTGCATAGATTCGTAGTTCGGGGAGCGTGCGGGGTGTGGCGCCTTTAGGAACAGGCTGCAAAACTCAGGGACGTCCAAGCAGTACATAGAAGGACCGTAATTATCTCTTGGAGGGCTTGCAAGATGAACAAATAGAATACATCAACTGGACGATTCCCGGCGATCAGACAGTGGCGAGCTGGGTAGGCCTTGAATGACCGAGTGGGGTAAAGTGAAGGGGTCAGTCTCGCAGCTAAACTAGACATCGTCACACCCAGCTCACCTTGTTTACTCACACATCTGCGATCTACAAGCTGAATAGAGGGGTCCTGCACAGTCTGAAAACATGCAGCTGCGTGACCTGTCACAGTCCAATCCAGTGCCTAGAGGTGGGGGGAGCTGAACAGGACCCGCAGATCCCCACCCCACTCAACTCAATCCTGTGAAGATCTACAACACCTTGTCAGCCTTTGACGATGTCATGCACGAACACGAATTACTCCTCGGCGAATCGGATGGCAAATCCATCCAACATGGATCGACGAACCATCCAGGAAATGGAGTAACCTGGTGTGGGAGCAGGTGCCTTTGCGTATGCATCGCTAGACGCATCGAGCAAAGATCATTGGTCTGTCAGCTAGCCACAGTGGTCTGTCCCTCTTTCTGTAAGGCATCCACACCTGGTGCAGGCTAGGTATGCTAGGAGGAAATAATGTTGGCTGTGACTTCTATCGTGAGGAATTGAGTTTGTACGCGAGGAACTCTGTAAATCGGGAGATCCTTTAGTAGTACAGGACTTTAGCCATCGAGATGGGGCACGTGGCATAGAGGTGTGATGTGCAAGGTCAAGAACTGAGATCCGAGAGTGTGGAGGAGGGGTAGTATCGATCTGCAACCTCATCAGCCACGATTGCAATGGAGCTTGAAGGAGAATGACCACATCATGCAGTTTCGCAGCCCACCATAAGCTGGCTCGAGTGGAGTGGGTGTCAAGTCGGACGCATCGAGGCACACCGGACAAGGATAACCCTGCTAGACGATACGAGGCGACCTGAATAGAACCGGCTGAGCAGACCCCGAAAGATCGGATATTGTTATAAAAACCGCATCCTATCCAGTCCAGCTAAAGGCGTTCATCATCTTTCCAGAGCCGGCAGAGTCTTCGATAAAAACTCATCCATCATGGCTGATGCACCTCCAGTCCTAGCTCATGCTGAGCGCGGCGAAGACCAAATCACCAACCAAAATGTGATCAACAACTATTTCATCGGCCCACGGGCTGCCAACATGCCTGATTTCAGAGCAAACATCAACACCATTCTGGATGAACTGCTTGAAACCAGGCTTGATTACTACCCCGAGGATCATGTACTCGCCTTCCCCCCTCTGCTGTTTCGCGTCGACTGACCCGTTGAAAGAGCCAGAAGTTCATCACCAAGGAAGTCCGGAGATCGCCGGAGTTTCAGAAGGTGAGGGACAACTTCGGTGACGTCGTCCGAAAAGTGGCCCAGCTCCTCGGAGAGCACTCGGTGCCTTTCTGGTCTCCCCGCTATGAAGCCCACATGTGCACCGACTTGACCATGCCGTCCTTGCTGGGGTACTTCATGACGATGCTGTACAATCCCAACAACGTCGCCCTCGAAGCCAGTCCCATGACCACCGTCGCGGAGTTGCTGGTCGGACAGCAACTGGGCGAGCTGTTCGGATACAAAACTCCCCTCACAGAGGATCCTCATAGAGAAAGACAGAATGAGCCGATGTCATGGGGCCATATCACCTGCGACGGCACGGTCGCCAATCTGGAATCGATCTGGGTCGGTACGTACTTACTTCCCTTTCAAACATCCCAAATCATGCATTAAGACATGACCAGCGCGAAACCTGAAGTTCTACCCTTTGGCCCTTCATCAAGCCATCGTGAACGGGAACCTGAATTTCATCGCGGACCGGTTCGAGGTGGAAACCTGCAGGGGCGGGACAGAGAAATTTGCACGGTTAGCAACCTGGGATCTTCTCAATCTGAAGCCCAAGACTGTCCTCGATCTGCCCGATCGTCTGTACCGAGAGTTTGGCATTTCGAGCGACTACCTCAAGAATGCCTTGGAGCCTTATAACATCCAGTCAGCGGGTCTCTTGCATGAGGAGACCGACGAGACCCACCACTTTTACAGGAGTCTCAAGGCGATGAAATTCATCGTGTCGAAGACCAACCATTACTCCTGGCCGAAGGGACTGGGTATGTAAATTCCCAAGTCGGCCAATGTCACCACGGACCAGAAAGCTAACCTGTCCAGCCATTGCCGGGTTGGGATCGGCGAATCTTCTCGAAGTGGAGGTGGACGACGACGCTCACATTGATCTGACGCAACTGAGAGCTACTCTGAACGAGTGCCTTGAAAACGGGATCCCCGTCTATGCGGTGGTGGCCGTCATTGGATCCACCGAAGAGGGGGCCGTTGACCGGCTGTCGGAGATTGTGCGAATTCGAAACGAGATGCAAGAGAAAGGCCTGTCTTTCCTTGTTCATGCGGATGCTGCCTGGGGAGGTTACTTTGCTACCATGCTGCGCCGAGGACTGCGGGGTCCTGAAAGGGGCGACGCCGACAGAGGCGCGGTGCCAGCCCTGACTCTGCGAAAGGAGACTGAAACCGACCTCTTGGCTCTTCGCCATGCGGACTCCATCACGGTCGACCCCCATAAGGCTGGCTATATCCCGTACCCGGCAGGGAGCTTGGTCTACAGAGACGGCCGGATGCGATACTTGGTGACTTGGTCCAGTCCCTATCTGTCGCAGGGGTCGGCAGAGAATATTGGGGTATATGGGGTAGAGGGAAGGTGAGTGTCTTCCGTGACTGCTTCAGCTCAGGGTGCACCGACTAACCATCCATCCATGGTGGCTGTTGCAGCAAACCCGGCGCAGCTGCCATGTCAACGTGGCTCTCCAACCAGACGATTGGTCTGGATCCTGACGGATACGGGAAGCTGCTGGGTCAAGCATCTTTCACCAGCTCCAGGGTAGGTTCTTCGCGAGCGAGTTTCTTGATTCTCTGGGCTGACAGTCTGGCAGCTATCGGTGCGCTATGCCGTCCACAGTGACTTCAGGCAGGAGAACAGAAAGGACTTCATCTGCGTCCCGTTCAACCGACTGCCCCGGGAGCAGGAGGGACACGCCTTCAACTCCCCAGAGGTTGAGGCCGACCGGGATCTCATTCGAATGCGCATCCTGGGACAGCAGAACGAGGCCCTCCTGCAGGACCCTGTCGCAATGAACCTGCTGCGCCAACTGGGCTCCGACACCAACATCAACGCCTTTGCTCTCAACTTCTACGTCGACGAGGCGAAGACAACCCTGAACACCGACATCGAAGAAGCCAACTACCTGATGAAGAGGGTCGTTGACCGGCTTTCCATCACGGGGGTGGACACCGACCCAACCAAGATCCCCGTCTACCTAACCTCGACCAAGTTTGAGCCCAAGCATTACGGCGCGTGTGCAAAGACCTTCATGCGCAGATTGGGCCTCACGGAGGTCGACGAGGAGCTTTTCGTCCTGCGCAACGTGGTCATGAGTCCCTTCCCCACCAAGCACTACTTCATCGGCACGCTCTGGGACGAATTCGAGCGAGTCGTCAACGAAGAAGTCCAGCAAGTCCGAAAGCGCAACGACCCCGCGGCACACAAGGCCCAATTCCTCCTGCAAGGAATCGAGGAGTCCGGAAAGACCTTCCTGGTCTTGCAAACCTCGTTCCACACTGCCACCCTCCGTCAGCAGCTGATCGTCCGCGCCACCCTCAGCCCCGACCTGGAACAAAAGTATCGGGACTGCAAGAACCAAAGCCCAGAGACATCTCTCCTCCTGGTGTCCCAGGATGTCATCAACCTTCAGCAGGGCATTGACGATCTTCCCCACACGGACTTAACGTTCAACGCCGAGATCTACGCGAAGGTGGACTATCTCCGCCAACACGAGAATCCCGACTTGTATGTTCCCTACCTGTTTAGCCCATCTCGGTACCAAATCCCAATACTAACGTCACACTCCAGGGACGTGCGCGCCTTGTCCACAGGAGAGGTCACGATCACCAGGGACGACATCATCAAGAGCCGGCCGTTGAACGTGGTGAACCGAGACCCGCAATATCCAAAGACAGACACCCCGTTCTACCTTTACGGCACGCCGGCGCAGCAGCATATTTCCCACGTGCTGGTCCGGTCTCCGAACGTCGCCCTCTCCGCCGCCAACGTCTCCTTATCCCCCGACCCGGGAGTAGAAGACAGCATCAGTGCCGACGACCTTGCCAACGGCTTGATCCTCGCCTTGGCCGAGCACCCCGAGGTGGCCATGCAGCCCGTCACCGGAAAGGTGTCCGCGACCGCAGATGTGCCCGGCGACTTCTTCTTCAGCAGTGGAAAACACTTCAAGGTCAATGTCTGGAGGGACCCCAACGCCGGCGACGCTCAGGGTCCCGGCCTACTGACCGGTTTGGGAGAACCCTTCTGGACCGGCACATTGACTCTGGGCGAGGACCTGGACTATGATTCCGACTGGCCCAACAAGGACCCAGCGGCTGTTGCGAAGGTCGATTCGGCTCACTGGCGTGAGGAGCTGTTGAAGATCGGCAACGTGCTGAATGCCAAATACAGGAATCCCGCCGAATAGCCTGCGACGCAGGTGGGACAGTACTGCTGAGGTCATTGGTGCTGCGGGCGACAACCTTACATCAATAGGATGAGGCTATCTGTGATGCTATAAAGATGGTCGAATGAAGGATTCAAACGATGGATTCGCCCAAGGTTATTTTCAACAAGAGAGACATGAGGGTGGTGAAAAAGGAAGAAGTGACGTGGGAGCCAGAGGGAAAGAAAACGCCACCGTCTTCCGTCGCTTCCTCGCCCGTGCCGCCCCAGTACTTACAGTACAGTTCCAAACACCAAAATATTAAAAATAGTCATATGTAGGCAATTCAGTCCAACTCAAACAATCGACTTTTTCCTTTGTCCGGTTTGATCTTTCGTAATTAGTCAACGCAGTCAGTGGTTTTGATACTTCCCTAGACTAAGAAACAATATGGCCAATGTCCAGCCCCAACATGGATGATATGCATGGCTACATATCACGTGAACCGGTCTTTTTAAGATGTCAATATTATAGCTTATGATAGTCAATGATACGTCCTGATGCCTATCGTCTCACATCATGCCTAGCCCGAGAACCGAGAATCATGATGTGGCTAGGAAACCTACATAACGGGAGCCGAAGGAGTCGCAACCCGCCCCAGCATCGCGAAGAAGCAATGCACTCATGTGATCATCATCATCAAGCTCAATCTCAAGATTCGCTACCAGTTTCGACAACAAAAACAGCTCAAACACACTGAAAAGCCAGAAAGCTCGCCACACTTCCCTCCGGATGCGTGCAGGACTTCCACACCAGCCGAGTATCTACCCCCTGCACCAGCGCGACGATATCATTCTTGGTCCGCTCCCGGCCCCCAAGCAGCGCCAGCATACGGCAGTCCATGTACCGCACGATTGCTTCTACCTGACCCGAGGAAGATCCTATTTCTGGCACGACAATGTCCGCGATGAGAACCCACACGCCGGGCCGCAGGGCGGGCGACAGGTTCGCGATTATCCGACAGACGTCCTCATCCAACCAGTTATGCAGGACAAAACGCAGGAGGAAGCAGTCCGCTGAAGCGACAGGCTGGGGCTCGAAGAAGCTATGGGCCAGGTACTCGACCTTGTCCGCGTAGGCTGGGGGTAGCGTCTGGCGGCTCTCGCTAATCACGTCGGGCAGGTCTTCGACGATGCAGTGGAGGTGGGGATATGCTTCGGTGAGTGCCATGCTCACATGGCCCGAGGAGCCGCCAATCTATGAGCATCATCGTTAGCGCATCTCAGTCGAGAAGCTGGAGATAGTTTGACTCTTACATCAACGACAGTATGCACGCTCAACCAGTCGAATCCCCGCACGGTGTGCAAGGATGAGTAGTACGCACTCCGCGTCGTCGCATTAATATAGTCATGAAAACCAAGCTCCAGCTTCGGGTATGATCGGTGATAGTCCCAGATATTGGTGATTTGCTTCTCCCGGGAAGCGTAGACGACACTGGCGGCGCAGCGCGTGTGTCGCTGGCAGACGGGTCGACCTTGAGCCCTTCGTAGATCTTGCTCGCGACCGGGAAGGTAACATTCAGGTTCCACATGCAGCTGCGCGTGGCAACGGGGTCGTGCACGCACAGGGCCGACGGCGGAGTGTGACCAAACATCTCGGGCTCGACCTCCTGCAGGAAGCCATAGCTTGCCGTATATCGAATCAGGCGACGGAGGGGGTCTCTTCCAAGACCGGAGAGGAGTTCGAGGACAATAGCGGCTAGGGGCTCATGGAGGGGGATCAACTGGGGAATGCCGAAGTTCATCAGTGCCCGGATCGCGCCGACCTGGAAAACCTATCAAAGGTGATGCATTAGCATTGGGAATTGTTGACCAGTGCATCTGATAAGGAGGTTGTGGGCTACCTCGGACATCATATCATAAAAAAGATCGTATGGCCCAGTCACCAGACGGACCAGCCGCTTCGATGCGTCAATGACAGCCAGGCGCGCCTTGGAGGCATCCCCGTTCATCCGACATGGATCAGCCAAGCAGCTTCCGAGCGAGTCGTGGTCTTCGCGTCGAACTTGCTGCTTCAGGATCTCTCCATTCTCCGCGATCGTGTCGACGAGTTGCTCGAGGGCTCTGCGGGTCATGGTCAAGTCACGTCTCCAGGCAGAAGCTGTGGGACGGGGATGCGTCGACGAAGAAGAGCATCCCTCTTCTTCTATCGTCCTGCATGCCAACTTTATAGATCCACGAGAGTACTTGTTGACCGGCAAAGTGGCTCAGCGATGAATTACGACTAGAGTGAGGTGTCGAAGTCGCATAAGCCACCCGCATCATCGACCCGTCCAGCCGGCCGCGATGCCGGCCAATGGCTCATCCCACCGCCAGCTCAAGTCTGGATCTCTTTGCAGCTGCTGAAAACCGAGCAGGTTCGTTGGAACGGATGAGGGGCAAAGTCAATTTGTTTCGAAGTCAAGGTACAGCAGATCTGGAAGTCAATCAGAAGCTTGGAGGACGGGGGGAACGGGGAGGACGTCAACCGGGGGGAACGTCGACCGGGGGGTTCCTGTGGAATCGACTACTATTCAGCAATCAATCTTGAAGTCAGTCAAGCCAGATAGGATGGCTTCATTACAAGGTTCTGGGTCCTACCAGGCAAGGATGAACAAAGTCGTCTGATGTTGAGTCTGGTTATCTTGTGACTTCCGCGACCACACTCACCTACTATCCTGGATGGGGAAACAGGAAAGCACTCGCAACCAGGAATCGGCTACCGAGGAGGCGACTGACATTTGAGTCGAGACTCGACGCACGTGCAATCAGACTGTGGAGGGTGGACCTAAGCGGTGGGGTGAGATGTTTGAGAGTTTGAGGAACGTGATGAGAAGATGAGAAGGTGAAGTGGAAAGCGCGACAGTCACGTGGCGATATGCTTCAGGGTCTTCCACTGTCACCATCAAAATGAGTCAAGTATGGGAGAGGAAGAGCGATAACAGCACAACCACAAAATTAGTGTTACTGCGACAGGCAACTGCAGACTAAGATTGGTAAGCAAGTGCTACCCCACTCTGCATGGTATGGTATGGTAAGGTACAGTAAGCTCACGTATGCATCGCCTTGCTCAAGCATAACAGCCGCCCGTAGTGGTAGTGATTAACTGGTAGCTGCAGTACATCGGTAGGTATTGGCCTCAGTAGTCGGTATTTGTTGGACTGGCCAGGAATCAAATTTGTAATCCTGCGTCTCCTGCCCGGGTGAGCTGGACTTGGGTGGTATATGGGGGTGTCTTCACCATTAACCAATCTCCACAAACCATTTTTACCTGCTGAAGGCAGTGAACTATCATTCTTTGGGGTAGTCATGTAATCTTCAGGTTAATTCAGAATGAACTGGATGGACAAGCCACTTCGAGCCCTCACTCGTCCCCGAGACCCAGACCCAGGCACCGAGCCACTGCCACTCCCGCCCGACGGAGGCCTCCAGGCATGGACACAAGTCCTCTGCATGCACTTCGTCTTCTTCAACTCCTGGGGCGTGAGCAACAGCTTCTCCGTCTTCGAGCAGCTCTACACCGAGACCCTGCCCCAGTCCGCCTCGACCATCTCCTGGATCGGCAGCGTGCAGGTCTCCCTTCTCTTCTTCGCCGGGGCGGTGGTCGGCCGCGCCACGGACGCAGGCTACTTCCGTCTCGTCTTCGCGCTGGGGGTCTTCCTCCAGCTGCTCGGCGTCTTCCTGCTCTCCCTCGCCAAGACCTACTGGCAGATCTTCCTGACGCAGGCCGTCTGCATGGGGCTGGGCAACGGCCTGACCTTCAGCCCGGGACTCTCGATCATGGCCTCCTACTTTGTCGAAAACCGCGCCTTCGCGGTGGGAGTAGCCGCGGCCGGGGCTGCGACAGGCGGCCTGATCTACCCCGTGCTGGTGAACCAGCTGCTGTACACGCAGCAGATCGGGTTCGGGTGGACGATCCGCGCCGCGGGGCTGCTGATGCTGGTGACGCAGATGCCGGGGGTGGTGCTCTTCCAGCCCCGGCTTCCGGCCCGACGAACGGGCCCTCTGATCGAATGGGGCGCGTTCACCGAGCGGCCCTTCCTCTTCTTCACAGCCAGCATGTTCCTCAACTTCTGGGGCCTCTACTTCGCCTTCTTCTACCTCGGGACCTTCGCGCGCGACCGCCTCGGGGTGACGGACACGCAGGATTTGATTCTGGTGCTGAACGGCGTGGGCATTATCGGACGTGTCGGACCTAGTCTTGTCGGGGACCGACTTGGGAAACTTAATGTCTTGATTCCGCTCAGTTTTGCCTCCGCGATCGTGATTCTATGTTGGATGCCGGTCGACACCGTTGCCGGGCTGTATGTGTTTGCGGTTGTCTATGGGCTGGTGGGCGGCGCAGCGCAGTCGCTCTTCCCCGCGACTGCCACGACGATGACCCCGGATATCAAGCGGACGGGGACCAGGATTGGGATGATCCTGAGTATTGTGGGCTTTGCGACGTTGACGCGGCCGGTGCTGGAGGGGGCGTTTATCTCACGCGCTGGGGGCGGGTATATAGGGGCGCAGATCTTTGCGGGGGTGTGTATTGTACTTGGTGCGGGGGCTGCGTTGGCTGCGAGAGTGGCCAAGGTTGGTTGGGAGTGGGAGTCAAAAGCTTGATTGGGTTGGAGGTACTTGGGTTTCAATATATGACAATCGACAGGGTGCATAGAGTTGGAGAGGTGAGAAGACACCGTATCCACCGGGTGCGGTAGAGGATACTAGGTAGACTTGGAGGGCAGCGGAAGTAAGTCGACGACAGCTAGAATTGCCAATAAACCAAATCATGTCTATGATTACAGATTCAGACGCCCAACAGCGTAGATAACTTCGCCTTCCAATCACTCACCATCTCCTTCGCCTCAACCGCCTCCTGCCTCGACTGCTCCAGCTCCGCCTCCAACGCTTCATTCCGCGCCCGCAGTTCCTGCACTTCCTTCCTCGCGCTCTCCAGCTGCGCCGCCGTCGCGCGCAGCGTCTCCATCTCCTGCTCCGACGACCGCCGATACTCCACCTCGCGCCGCAGCGCCATCAGGCTCATATCCCGAATCTTGATGATCTGCTGGCACCGCAGGTTCTCCTCGCGCAGGTCCTCGTTCTCGAGCCGCAGCGACGCGTTCGACTCTAGTTCGCGGTAGAGGACGTTCAGCGAGGCGTCGACGTCGGCGGGGAGGTTCGTGTACCGGGACTTGCGGTTGCGGCGGGCTGGCGGGGGGGATGGGTCGGGGTGCGGGGCGGGGATAGTGTTGTCGATGGCTGGATTGGGTTCGTGTAAGAGGCTGTGTCCGGGGAGCGGGGAGAAAATGGGCGGCTTGGTATGAGATACACTGCCATGAGGCAAAGGAGTAGAGGACAGTGTGCTCGGATGGAGAGCGGAAGAGGCGGCGGGAGCTGCACCTGATGTCTCTACCCCCGCCGGTCGTGGGGAGGTAGGAGGTGTCAGTGTCGGAGGAGAGATATGCCACTCGCGCCGGACACAGGCAGAGCAGAACATGTGGTGGTCGGTATCTCGCATCCACCCGGTCGGCAGACAGTCGGCGTGAAATGCCAGTCGACAGGTCGCACATGGCTCCAGGTTCTCCCCGCGGAAGCAAACCCGACAGTATGTTTCGTGGATCGACCCATCTCCTAAGTTGGGCATGGTAAGAATGAAAGGCAGTCGGCGCAGGAGACAGGGAAGGACCACGTACGTTTCCACTGTTTATGCCGCTGGATCTGCGATGCCATGGGTTCTCGCTCTAAGGCGGCGAGGGTGTCCGCCCACGAGATCCGTAATGGGGTTTCGGGATGAGCGACCGGCGACTCCGACATTGCCTCAGTGTGGGCGGTACGGAGACCAACTCGTCGGTTATCTGAGCCACGCGTAGGGCGTTTTGAACGTGTCTTCCGTACGGCCATCGGTGTATGTGGTTGTGGGGTGAGGGGCGATGGATTGAAGATGTTCGCATGTTTCTCAGCTGTTACCGTCAACAAGCCGAGGCGGGAGTAGATTAGTCAGAAGAATGGGCAAACAGTCTATCAGCACGTGATCGTGACACGCAGTAATCGCTTTGGAATTGGGAATGATGACAAATTTGGCACAGCAACTAAACAGTAATCAACATTATCCAGCTCAAATTAACTACTCTGGTATAGCATCAGCTAGATCGATTGTATGTTCAAAC
Source organism: Aspergillus aculeatinus CBS 121060 (assembly GCF_003184765.1). Lineage (NCBI taxonomy): Eukaryota > Fungi > Ascomycota > Eurotiomycetes > Eurotiales > Aspergillaceae > Aspergillus > Aspergillus aculeatinus. Next base: position 97,147 of record NW_020291543.1, on the reverse strand, counting down.
AACGTTAAGCCTTTTCTTCTGCCTTCAAAGATTCCACCCATCCTTCCACAGACTTCACCTGCTCAAACAACGGCCAGACCAACTCGGTCGCCGCGTCCGTCAGCTCCTTAGACCACCCGGCCGTGGCATCCTTGCTACGAAAGCATTCCTATCAGTATGTGCAATCTCGATCAAGGAGCGGTTTCTTACAGTAGAGTCACATTATAGCCTCTGTGTAGTCAAACAATATCCTCAGCGTCTACCAAGTTCCTTGTCTCATATACCCCAGAGACTTACAGCTCAAAAGCATGCCGCGCAGTAGCTTCCAGACAAGTATTGGCCGTCAGCCCGGCCAGCACCAGATTCACTATCTCGCGCTGGCGCAGCTGGAAGTCCAGGTCGGTGTTCTGGAAGGAGCTTCTCAGTAGATGCACATTAGCAACAGCGCAGCTCTACCATATCAAGGCGAGAAAACTCACTCGCTATTCCAGTGTCAACTCACGACCACTCCCCATTGCTGGCATCTGGTTCCAAGCCTTGGTAGATCTCGGCACCAAACGTGCCTGCTTCGAAGAACTTGATCTTCTCCTGCTTGACGTTGTTGGGTGTCATGTGCCGCCATTCCTGGAAGGCAGATGGGGTCCAGTGCTGGTGTAGTCCGTAGTAGACTGGGATGCGATGCAGGCGGGCTGCAGCCACGGCTTCCTCGATGTGTTTGATGGTTTCTTTCTCCCCGAGGTCTTTCAGCAACGGGGTGAGCTTGCCGTCAGGGTGCAGGAAGTCGTTGTAGGGGTCGACTAGTACGAGGGCGGTTTTGGATCTGTCGGCCATGTTGGGGCAGACTTATCAAAATTGATTGAGAATTGGGCTGTAAACTTCAAGGTTCTCAGACGTCCTACTAATCTTCCATCTACCAAGCCAGGTCCTCATTTATAAGTTCCCGCTGAGGGGGGTACTTGCTCAGCCCAGGTTCGCTCTTGAATTGGTCAGCAACAACGTCTGCCAAGTCACTCAGAATCTGGTTGTAGTCTCTGGAACAGGAAAGAGCCAGCAGGTGTACCATTAATGACCGTATTTGTGCGTTGTCATGAATGTTCAGTACAAAACAGTCACATCTGATCACCTTCCGGGCGTGAGATGCCGCTTACCAATTTACTGACCCGACTGTCCGGCGGATCCCAAGACCTCTCATCCGTGCTGACAAATTTAGGCGCCATTCCTGTAGCAAATCTACCGGTGTGGGACCACTCACCAGTTACCTCCAAGGTACCCAAACTCCGCACCTTCAAAAACAGTTTGCCCTCCAGTCTACATCCATTGATACATGAACAGCATCCATGAGGGTAAGAATCTCAATTCCTGTCGTCATATCCCAAACTAACCACCATCGACTTGCAACCGTCACGTCCTGACATCTACAGCGCAAGTTTACCACAAAAAATGGGTAGTTCACAACAGCAAACCCATCGCAAATTCCTCATCGCCATGCTGTCAGCCGGGCGCTAGCATTGTCATTCAAACCCAACACAGTCCTCAAAGTCCCTCGCTAACACTGTCACAGAATGCATTCCCCAGAAACCAACGATCCACCCGCAGACACCCCAGAGTGATTCTAAAGCGAAGCCCTCAACTTCCCCTCCCTCTCCGCCGTCCACGCCGCAATAGCATCCATCAACGCAGGCGCCAGCACATCAAACGTCTCCAGCCCCAACGCGCGCAACCGACCCCTCACGTCCTCCATTTTCTGGGGCGGAAACCCCTGCTCGATGATACTCGACACGAACCCGGCAAACTGCACCTCCTGCCACCCCTTCTCGTCCGACAGCTCCACATGCACGAAGTCCAGCCCCTTGAAGGGGTGGTCCCTCTCGATGCGCCCGAACAGATGCACCCCGCAGCCCGTGCAGGCGTGCCGCTGGATGACGGCCGCCTCGTCCACGATGGCCAGTTTCTCGGCGTGCGAGGACACCGACACCTTCTCCCGGGGCACGACGCCCACGACCGAGAACAGGGCGCCGCCCGGCTTCCAGCATTTGGAGCAGCCGCACGCGTGGTTGTGGGCGACGTTGCTGGTCACGGTGACGGTGACCGGGTTGCTGGTGCAGTGGCATTTGAGGGTTCCGCCGGAGAAGTTGGGGTTGCCCTTTTGGATGGGTTTGGCGAGGAGGGGGTGGAGTAAAATGGCCATTTTGTTCGTGAGGTGGTGGTGGATGGAGTGTTGTGGGTGAGGGGATGAGAGAGAAACAGAGGTAAGTCAGAGATGGGAAATGAGAGGAAACAACTTTGCCGACGAGCGCGTCAGACTATTGACAGCGGTTATATAGCCCAGGTTCCCCTCAGAAGATGCAGAAAATGCCTGCAGCATTTCCCCATCCCCTCGTGCGGGGACATACACTCCGGCCAGCCAATGTCGCCATTTGCACGGCCATCCGTGCCCACTGCCCACGGCGCAGAATGCGGTGCCGACCGGGTAAGTTAACCCGTTTAGGCGGTTGGATGCGCGATCGCATGCTGAATCACCAACAGGATCTCGTTGCGATCCCCACTGCCGAGGCCCGCGCCGCGGGAAAAGTAACGCCCTCGCGCGGTTGGCCCTAGCCTTACTTGTCGGTGATCGTTGGTATTCCTCTTAAATACCAATACTGCACGCTTCATCGCTCACAAACTGTTTTATTGATGGTATATACAAATCCAATCAAACAATGGCATCTCCACCGCCGCACGGCCAGCTCTTCTCCGCCGCCCCCTTGCTCAACTCCCGCTCTCGCTCCTCCCCCTCCCCGGACGGCGACGATAACGCCTCCAACTCCACCATTCTGGGATGCTCATCCCCAGAAGCAGTCTCCATGGTCACCAGATACTGATCCGTATCGCCGGACCGCCGACCACGCGTCCGCTCCCGATTATGCCCCCCGTGCGAAGCGGACTGCCCCGTCGGCGTCCGCGTACTGTGGCTATGGCTGTGGCTCAGCTTCAAGGAGCGCAGCTTCCCCGCCAGGCTCGACGGCACCTGGTACCAGCGGAAGAACACCTTGACGGCCGGCAGGCTGGCCGAGGTCGCCGCCAGGGCCACCTCCAGCAGGGCCAGCACCCAGCAGTACCAGGCCATCCAGGACCCGTCGTACGAGGCGTAGAACATGCGCCACAGGAAGTAGATCCGAATCCCCGCGACGACGGCCGTGAGGTACCCGACGGAGAAGACGGCGGTGAGGGCGACCTTCTGGCGGCGGCGCATGTGCAGCCGGATGCAGAACACGGCCGGCAGGGTCGTGGCCAGCAGGTCCTGCGCGAGGCTGATCGAGGTCGCCGCGATCAGGTGCGCGCCCTCGTCGTAGCAGCGGTAGTGGTGCGTCAGGGCCCAGGCCGGGTCGACCTGGCGCCAGAAGGCGCGCAGCGGCCGGCACGAGAGGAACAGCGCCAGCACGAACGCCACGCTGTAGGCCACCACCGACCCGATGCTGACCCAGATCAGCGCGCGGAACCGCGGCGACACCGTCCGCTGGCTCATGCGCCGGTAGAACAGCAGCACCGAGGTCTTGATCAGCCCCGACGCCAGCACGTAGAACAGCTCCGACGCCGCCGCCACCTTGCGCTCGCCGATCAGGTTCGCGACGCTGTTGTCCCACGTGTGGTGTTTCTCGCCGTAGACTTCGCTGGCTGTGGGATTCACAGTCAGCCAATTGTCCCCGAAGACTTGGAGGGTGTTGCTTACCAATCGGGACGGAGATGATGAGGCCGAGGGTCGGTAGCTGGAATTGGTAGTGGTTAGCTTCGGGCCGAGAAGGAAGAAGATGCGACGTCACATACCAGAGCCAGCGCAATCAGGATGTCATCGAGGCCGCCCGTGTGCTGAATCATACACCGTGCGTACAGCCGCACCACCACCGTGACGATTGCGATCCCTCCGAAGGCGGCAGCAACCACAATGGCGGCCGGGCCATGCGAGTCGGGGTTGACGGTGTTGGGTGCTGGCCAGGACTCGATCACCGACAACGGCGGATTCAGCCCTCCAGGCATGGCGGTTAGGGAGACTCAGTCTGGCGGAGTGAACTCCAACAAAGGAAAGGAAAAGAATATCGACAGGGAAGTCACTGTTAATGTCAATGTCCCGCAAAGACAGACAGAGTGTACCAGCCCTGCCAGTCCGGAACAGCAATGCGGACATGGCGCCATTTAGATACCCTCAACCCCCAACCGCCACTGCAGGGGAAACCCGCGGATCAACGGGGAAGCATCATCAGTCAAAAATCTAGAAGAGGGATCGCGACCACAGACAAGACTTAATTTAAGCCGACTCCACTGATGTGAGCCATCGAATCCCTGGCGGGCTGCACGGGGCGGAAGGGGGGAGGGGGGCCCCTCGCCCAATTTTTGCGACCGAGCCTTAAGGTCGAGCAGGTGAAACGGTCACCGTTTGAGTGGACGACGCATGCACCTGTGAACGGCACCTGTCACTGCGCGCCCCAACCAGCAGCAAGCACTGGGAGTGAAGTGGAGATCTGGATGCTGCACGACCCATCTTTGTGATGTGTCCACCACTGACAGCCTCATGCGGCAGGAGGTTTCCTTCGGCCGAACCAAGGGTCGAGGGCCCGTCAGAGTTTGACAGCAGAGTCGAGACACCGACACCCAGAATTTACGACGGGGTCCTGTATTCCCTCTGCTAGGGGAAATTGGCGGCGCAGTGCAGTTCTGATAATCGGGGCTGATGTGCCGAAGTGGTCGGTCGGGCCTCCCGTACCACATGTAAAGGGGCTTCGTCAAGGCATCCCCAAAGACTAGCCCTGTCAATCATGCCCAATCGGGCAATTGGAGGCCTATAACGGCTGGAACTATACTTCCGTAGTCAATCCAGGATTGCTGGTGAAGTCAGTGGGTCTTCTTCCTCAAACCCCCGGCCCGTGCGATTCGATCCATCACTTCTGCCTCCACAATCAATCAATCAATCCATCAATCATGTCAATCAATCTCCACCTATACGCAGCCGTATTATAATTCGTGTTACAGGTTTACAAAGACTTTAACCCCCTTTGAGGCGATGGAAGCACGGTGGTATTCGGAGTATAATAGCAAGACCGACTAAGCTGGATAGATGCGTTCCTGACCTGGATAGCTCACTTGCTCCTCATTACGGGTGCATCCCCAGCCCGTCACCGTCACCGTCACTATCACTATCACCGATCCCTGGCCGGGGGCCAATCGGACAAACCCTCGCGACGACAGACCTCCTTCCAGGAAGGCAAGGCCGTGAGGCGATCCACGTACGAGGCCAGATGCGGCCAGCTCGTCGCCGGTCGGGGCATGTCGCGCGCCCAGCGCATCAGCATCACGGCCAGGAAGTCCGCCGTCGTCAGGGTCTCCCCGACGAGATAACCTGGAGGTTTGTGCAAGGAAGGCGATCCGCGGGGGCCCGCTGGTCCGGCCAGGCGCGCGTCCAGTGATTCCCAGGCCCCCTCGATCCGTCGGCGCGCCAGGGCACGCACCGCGGCCGCCCCGTCGGCCGGGCCGTCCGTGTCGGCATAGAACCAGTCGCGCATCGCGGGCAGCACCGTGTTGGCCAGGTAGACCATCGTCTGCAGCCACTGCGGGCGCGTCGCGGCCTGCTCCACGGCCGGCATCAGCCCGCGGTCGGGGTGACGCTCCGCCAGCAGCATCAGCAGGGCCGTGCTTTCCCCGTGCGCCTCGCCGTCCACGATCAGCGTGGGGACGCGCCCGGTCGGGTTCAGTCGGCGGTAGGCCTCGGTGCGCTGGGCCCCCGTGGTGAAGTCGACGGGGATCGCGTCGAAGGGCAGGTTGGCCTCGATCAGCATCCAGTGTACGCACAGACTGGCCGTGCCTGGGGCGTAGTACAGCGTGTACGGGTTGGACGCCATGGGCCGCGCGCTATGAGTGGGGACTAGCAGGGCTTGATCAGCGGCGTTGGGATAACGGTCCTGCAATAGTTACCGTTTGGTTGGCGGGGGTAGATTGATTGCGGTTGTGATCGCCGAGTCAATTGAATATCGTTGACAACACGCAGGGTTTTTCGAAGTCGAAGATGAGTCACCGGTGAAAGAGCTGGCGCATGGACCTGATCCCGCTCTTATCGCGGAAGCCGACCGGAGACATCACCGAATCTTGGCGGGTTGTAGGTCTCTACCCAACGCAGAACCCGGTTCGTTTCGACTCATTTGTGTCATTTGTGTCTATACTAACTGTATTCTAGGATAATAATCTACCATCTATGGGCCATCGTCTATCCAGATCCAGTCTATCGCTTTCCGTCATCCAGGTAGTCTTCGTGCCTCGGTCGTCCAGACGATCCGTAGGTTCTTGTCGTGGTCATTCATGGCAAAACATGGCAATCATCGATATTTCAGTCACTAGTGCAGGCGCAGCTCTCCATCCACGTCCTCAGCCTTGTCCAGCGCGTCCGCAATGCGCGATCCATCCCCCTCGTACAGCAGCGAATCGTAGACCGTGGCTCCCACGAAGCAGCCGACGACGGGAGCGAACAAGGGCACAACGAAATAGTAATTGGCGGCGGTGAAGACCTCGCGACCGTAGAGGATGGCCGAGAAGAGGCGCGGGCCAAAGTCGCGTGCAGGATTGATCGCCTAGGAGAAGCCATCGCGGTTAGCATCCGACACACAAACCAAATCGCGAGGGCACCTACGTAGCCAGTCTGCCAGCCCAACGCGGCTCCAATGGCGAGCAGAAGCACAAACATGGAGAACTGGGGGGAGTGGAAGCGGTGGGCATTGGCCGGGTCGGAGACGCTCAGCGAGCCGAACATGAGCACGGCCGATCCGAGGACTTCCGAGAAGACCGCCTCCCAATTGGAGGAGAAGAAGCTGGCGGGATAAGTGGAGAAGATGCCGGCCGAGTGGTGGCCCCGCGGGCTCAAAATCGATCCCCCCGGGATTGTATATTCCGGGTCCCAGTCGAGGATGGCCGACCGGTAGTTGATGTAGACAATGGCCGCGCCCACGAAGCCTCCCAGGAACTGGGCCAGCAGCTTCCCGGGCAACTTCCTCCACTGGTCGGGCTGCGGGCGGACGAAGGCCATGACGAGGGAAATGGCGGGATTGCTGGCGGGACTCGGGTCGGCGATGTAGCCGGAGAGACAGACGGCGGCCGCCCAGGCCAGGTTGATGGAGAGCCAGGTGCCATACTGGTAGTCGGAGAGCAGGGCTTGCGCCACGACGCCGTCACCGATCACGATGATGAGGGCGGTGCCGAGAAATTCGGCAACGTACGGTTTCAAGGCTCGTCGCGAGAGACCGGAGAGATGGAAACGCATCTTGAGAGGGAGTATCAGTCAGTCAAACAGGCTGTTGATTGAATTGCGTGGAGGGAAGAAGGAGGAGAGAGAGGAGAGGGGAAGGAGAAAGTGAGGGAGAGGAAATTGATACCGTGGACAACAGGTGGAGCAGGTGGGGGCCAGTCTATCGAGTGATAAGGAGTGATCACCTTGGGAGAGGAGAGGAGAAAGTCAAAGGGTTGAGGCGATGCCGTCATTTCCTCGGAGACGCTCCTGCCTTCCCTCACCGCCATCTCGGCTGCGCGGGTTTGTTCTGTTTGCATCTATAATCCACACCATGCCGGTCCAGGCTAGCGCATTATATTTGTCCGCTTACTCACTCCTACCATACCAGTCCTGGCAAGGCGTCGGAGAATTCCATAGATCGACAGTTGCTTCCTGATCAACTCCATAACCTTCTTTCATACAAATTCTCAAATCACAAAGGAAGTCCATGTTATCTGAGTACTGCATTTGAATTCTCAAGGAGCAATGCTCGACGCCAGCATGGCGGTTCTGATGCAAGGCGTCACTGGCCAACACCCAACCAGAAGGACATCGAAGCGACAATCCATAAGCGATGCACTCCATATCCACACACTTCACCACCGATATGAGGATATCTTGAAATAGAATCCCGGTGGACCCCTTCCCCCAGTGTCTTACTCTACGCAGCCGGTTGGCTGTCGCTTCTCACCTTTTCGCCCCTTTTGCCATCGAGACTCACCACCAGGATCTGCGCCGGGCTTTATATATCTCGACCCCTCCACCTTCCTCACACCAACATGAAAGCCAAACACACGTGCACAGCGCCTACAGAGGGCCTTGATTCCGACCCGCCACCATGCTCCTCCTTCCCCTCCTCTTCATCCTCGCCACCCTCACCCGGGCAGACGAAACCGACTGCAACCCGCTGAACCAAACCTGCCCGGCCGACGCGGCCCTCGGCACGGCACACACCTGGTGGTTCAACCGCACGCTGGACAGCACCCTGTGGAACATGACGACCGGCACGCCGGCGTACACCGCGGAGGGGGCGAACTTCTCGATCCGCAGCGTCAACGGCTCGACGCTGCTGCAGTCGAACTTCTACATCTTCTTCGGGGTGATGGAGGCGCACGTCAAGATGGCGGCGGGGCCCGGGGTCATCAGCAGCGTGATCCTGCAGTCGGACGACCTCGACGAGATTGACTGGGAGTGGGTGGGCTACAACACCAGCGCGGTGCAGTCGGACTTCTTCGGCAAGGGCAACACCACCACCAGCGACCGCGGCGGGATCCACGCCGTCGCGCACGCCGACTCCCAGTTCCACAACTACACCTCGTACTGGGACCGCGAGCGGCTTGAGTGGTGGATCGACGGCCGCCTCGTGCGCACCGTCCGCTACTCCGAGCCGCTGACCCTGTACGGCCGCAATTACCCGCAGACACCCTGTCGCGTCAAGGTGAGCGTGTGGCCCGCCGGCATCCCGTCCGAGTCGCTCGGCAATATTGAGTGGGCCGGCGGCCTGGTCGACTGGGATGATCTGCCGTTCACCATGGCGGTGCAGCGCATCCGCGTGCAGGACTTTCATACCGGGAGGGAGTATCAGTATACGGATCGGTCGGGGTCGTACGAGAGTATCAAGGTGGTTAGGTGAGTGCTTGCTTGTTCTTCTTGGGTGAGTGGAAGTAGCCTGACGGGTGAGCGTAGTGGGAACTCGACGGCGAAAGCGGAGATCAACAAGACCCCCAAGAAGACGCTGGCGCAGAAATGGGCGGATCTACCGACCGCGGCCCATGTCGGGGTGTACTGCGCCGCCGCGGTTGTCGCCGCCGCGGCCGTGGCGGCGTTCGTGCTCTACTGCATACGGCAACGGCGTCAGGGGAGGCTGGAGCGGGCGCTGGCTGAAAGCCCCCGGAGCCCAGTCCAGTCGACCGAAATGGATACGTATAAGAAGCAGTGGCGGCAGAGCGAGTGGGGACGACGGGGGTACCAGAATGTCGAGCAGTAGTTGCTGACGATGCACTCCTATTCCATGGGCAGCTTGGATGCAGAGGTTGGGAACTGCCTTGGCGAGACTCTTTCGCCCCATGATAGATATATTCACCTCGCAATAATAGCTAATGTGTACACACACGAAACATCTAGAAGCCTATCCTTCATGTACATGAATAGAAACAACTTCCGCTCCACCCAATCACCGCGACTACATGGTGCTCACCTCCCCCCTCGCCTTGACAATGGCACACTCCGCTAGCCGCCTCAACTCCAGAATAATACCCCTGGCCGTCTCGATCCGCATGATATAGCAGCGGGGATGCTGCTGGTACGCCGACCGGTGAATCAGCTCCGCGATCCGCCCCATCAGCCCCAAGACCGCCTGACTATCGGCCTGCAGCGGCTGCGAGAGCACATGACAAAAAAGCACGATCGCAGCCTGGATGAAATAGGACAACGAGAACCTTTGACTCATTAGCACTGTCGCACCCACACCTTCCAACCAGAGGACGGAAAATCAAGACATACAGGAGATTCTCCGGCCCCAACTCCAGCCGCGAGTCGAGGAACTCCTCCAGCAGCGCCCGGCTGGCCGCGACGGAAATCGCCAGGCTCGAGCTCGTGCCCCGCGTATCCTGGTTCCGGGTCCACGCGGCACACCGGCTACTCGGCTGGTGGATCAGCACCATGCAGTGGTGGTACTGCACGTGGAAGATCGAGAAACGCATGTCGCGGTGCGGCGGGGTGCGGCGGCCCGCTGCGAGCGAGGGCTGGTTCACGGGTGGCAGGGCCGCCTTCCATGCTTCCAGGGCGTGGTCGCAGTCGCGGATCGTGCGCAGCAGGTCTGCGTCGGATTGGCCGAGGGCGGACGGGGAGTAGAGGTCGCGGTAGATGCGGGATTGGAGGACGGCGAGACGGGCGTAGGTGTGCAGGTAGCTTCCGGGGCAGGGGTCGCCGCGGATCTGGGGTGGTTGAGTGTCCGGTGAGAGGGTCAGGTCGCAGTGGCTGTCTTCGAGGCGTGGCGGGAGGCCAGTCACCATCGTCAGGCCCTTGTCGCACACGTAGATGACCCAGAAGAGTTCCCGGATGTGATGGTCGATAGGTGATGCGGGGGCAGTGGCGGTGTGTGGGCATGTGTTGCCTTTTAGGTAGTAGATGAATCGCGCGGCGGTTGAGAGGAAGTGGTCGACTAGATAGAGGTTCCCTGCGAGGCCTTGGCAGCACAGACACTTGTTTGAGGTTAGTTCTTGGGGACTCGGTAGGCGTAGTAGATGAGGCGTACCAGTAACAAAACGGTCTGCAGCCCGTCCACGGACACAGGCTCGCCCAAGACAGCAGGCAAAAGCCGTTGCGCGGCTTCGAAATATTGGTCACTGTATCGGAGTGGATAGCCCTTCGGCCCATGCACCGTCAGCGAGGTCAACGCGAGGAAGGCGAAGATGCACGCGCGTGCGCTGTTCACCCCGGGGGACGCGGCCGAGTATTCCCGGCTGTACGCCGCCTTGATCGTGCTCTCGAAGAGGCATGCATCAATGACCGGGAAGAACAGTGCAAAGGCGGATGTTTGATAGTGTCTGAGCTCGCTGCAGAGAAATTGGAGGTCGGGTAGAGGGAGCTCAGCTGCGCTTGCCACCGGGGTGGGTGGTTGCTGCGCCAGGGTTGACTCAGTTGCTGGCTGATGGAAGCGGAATTGGTCCCCCGTGCAGGCAGCGATCCATTCGCGCCCGCTGGCAGAAAAAAATGGCACCCCATCGAAAGTGCAGATATTCCCCAGATGGCGACCGGCGAAATGCAGGTCCTGGGTGAACGTGGGCGCATACGGTTGGTGTGGTTGCGCGGGGCTTGGGTTTGGGTGGATGTCCCGCTCCGGTGGATTGGTGAGATTCTTTCTGTGCCTGAGTAAGCGATAGGTTGTTGGGCAGATGTGGTATTCAAGCGTACTGCTTGTTTCTATCGAAGGTACATGGAAGGTTTTGATGGGAACACCAGTCGCATCGCGGGCTTGCGGCGTTGCACTTGATCTGGGTGACAGGCATTAGCTCTGCTCAGGAACCAGCGCGCTGCATAAGGGTGCAATACCTTGCGAGTGAAACACGCGTCACACGAATGCGCAATACGGCCCCTTCGCTTGGGTGGTCGCCCAGGCTGGCCCTCGAAGGACATTGGAATTCCGTGTTATGAAGCAGGAAGTTCCTTGAGATAACGGTGGGTATGGGGAGATGCCCAGTGGCGAATTGGAGAAATGGAGCAATGGCGCAGTGGAGCCGAACCTGGAGAGTCCGCGGCAAAACTGATGATTGGCTGTTTGTCTTTCCATTCTCACTGGAAGACGCTTGTGTACTGTACACGATGTCGCGAGAAGTGTGTGTGTGTGTGTAAGATGTCGCCATGTTTGAGACCAATATATCTTCTATTCTCTTTCAATTTCATCAAGTCGGGGAATGTGACGGGCCCTGGCCCTAAGTACCTACCTGCTACCTAGTAGGAAGGAAAGGCTCCTGCAATAAGAAGGGACTTCCTTCCCGGCCAAACTCGGTTATGGAGTTGCCCTTCAAGGTTCGGCGCAAAACCACTGAGTGGTTTTCATCTTTGAAAATCCCCGTCAAGATTCACCTGCTCACCTGGACTATCGATCCTCCACGGCTGGGTACTCGGACTCGCTGAGCAGGTAACTGTCGGATATCATCCCGCTCCAAGAGCCACAGCGATATTTCATTTCCACCCCATCGACACGGTCGTCACTATGGAGTCGTTGCGTGACCTCAATCCAACAGCCGCAGACATCGCAGCGATAGCAGCTCACACCCTGGACAAGTCCGGCCCCATCCCTTACCTACTTTGGGGCCGGTTGGCTGTGCGACTGGCCGGAGGCCGCGACCTGAACCGCCACCCACACCTACCTGACGATGAATGTTGCTTCGTTGTCGACGATGCCGATCTGTGGCGGGCTTTTCAGGTCCTAGGGTCTGGCGGCTTCTTTCACTGCATGCTCAGACCGGACTGTCGCTACCTTCTCGGCACCCCGGGCGTGCGACTGCGATTCGACGCTCACCTGCACACTTCCGCGAGCAATGGGCATGACATCTGCCTTTTGCTCTACAACAAGTCCCGCATCATCCCCGATGTGAACGGAGCGATGATCCCGGGGCTCCTAGGCCCACCCGGGCCCCTGGTGCCGTACATGCTTTCAAGCGATCCGAACACCGTGCCTCCGCGCCATGAGGACCGAGGCAGCGGGTACTGGCGCGGGCTGTGGCCAGTGCGCACGCTGAAGCCGAACGTGCTGACCGCGGCGCTGCTGGACTGCCTGCTCCGGACGTATGGGGGCGTACCGGGAGCCCAGGGGGGGCAGATTCTCGTCGAGTGGACCACTCTGCTCGTGCCGATGATAGAACCGGCCTATCCCCCAACGATGACTCTGCCACCGCACCTCCGAGCCCTGTGGAGAGCGTGTAACTCCCGAGTGATCGAGGAGAGGTGGCGACCGACCTTTCTGATGCAGCTGGTGTCCAGAAACTACGAGTACATCCGGAGCTTGGATGCCGAGGAAGAGAATGACGACGATGTAGCCCGGAGCGCGCACTTCATGGCTTCCAGAACGCAGTTTGTAAACGACACCAGATGGCAGTGAAGAGATCGGGATATGATGGGCTTGACGGAATTGACGGGGACGACGGGGATTGGCATTCTTGTGTTTCTATAGTAGTATAGCAAGAAAAGCCGACTCCACATAGCCGTCGAGAAAAATACGTTTGTGTCAAGTTAATCGCTATGGATATCAAGTGGGAAGTCACTACAGGTGGCATTCTCAGCTGGAGGCCCGGCCTCGCCCATCTTCCATCCAGGCGGACAAGGTCTTGGCAGGAAAGCGCCACTCTCCAACTCCCTCAATTGTGATTGAACTCGTGAGAGAGGCGGAGGATGCTTGATCCTGACTACGTCGGGCTATCCTGGAGGAACTAGCTGAGGCCACCGAGGTTTGCAGCCTGGCCACCAAGGCCGCAGGGCCGCCGTCAAAATCCCAAACTCAATGGAAGCGTTACACCTATTTCTAGCGATTCGGCCATGTCTCCAAGAGCCCTGGTTCCGATGGTATACGCGGGCGCTTTGCACGAGAGCTTGAAATGCAGAAGGGGAGGTAGTGATAAACAAAGTGATTAAATCCCTAACCTGACCCTATAAGCTCAAAGAACATGCGACTAATGGTGAATTTTCTCCACAGCACCAGAAAAGAACTATCCAGCTAGATTTGTGCATCGATCAACGCCTTGAAAGCCTGCAGCAAATCGTTCTTCAGGTCCTCCCAGTGCTCCAGACCAACACTGATCCGCAGCAATTTCCGATCCACGCGGTTATCGGAAAGCGCGCGCCACTCGATCAGCGACTCCACACCACCTAGACTGGTCGCATGCTGGAAGAAACTCAGCTTGCTGGGCAGGGTGCGCGCAAAATCCTCCTGGTTCAGCACGATCGCGAAGACCGGGCCGAACCCGTTGGGCATTTGTTTTTGCAGCCATGGCTCGTCCTGCAGGCTCGCATGGTATATTGTGCCCACCACGGACTGCACTACGTTCTCTTCGCTGCCTGGGGCAGGATTGGCGGATTTCATGGCCTGATCCAGCCAGGAGACTAGTTTGCCGCAGGTCTGGCTCGCGCGCTGCACGCGGACCTCCAGCGTCCGTAGACTCCTCACCCCCAACCAGGCCTCCAGGTTTCCGATCACGTTGCCCACGGCCAGCCGATCCTCGATAAGCTGCTTCTTCCACCTGTCGTCCTTGGTGGCGAGCACGCCACACAGCATGTCACTGTGTCCGCCAAAGTACTTGGATCCCGAGTGCAAGACGAGGTCTGCTCCCCACTGGAAGGGATCCTGCAAGCCGGGTGGCGCAAATGTGCTGTCGACAATCAGGTATGCGCCGCGGGAGTGCGCCTTCTTGGCATATGCTTCAATGCTAAAGGCCGTGCCTAGAGGGTTGATCGGCGTCTCCAGAAGAACGACGTCGCCTTTCTCCAGACTCTCAGCAGGGCAGTTTAAGTCAAGCTTCTGCAGCCCCGAAAGGCGGGAGATTACGGCGATGACTTCGTGGCTGCCGTGGTAGCCTTGTCCCACAGCAATGCATCGAGGATTCAACAGAGTCAGCGCTGCAGTGAGGGCTGCAAGGCCGGTGGCATAGCTCACGGCATGTCCCCCGATCAGACTCGTCAGAATGGATTCGAAGCGGGTTGCATTGGGCGCGAATTCGCGGGAATAGACGTAGTTCTTGCCGGTGAACTCGTCCTGAGAAAGTTAGCCGAGTTATATGAAGCTCAGGAGCCACAGGTAGCCACATACAACAGGGTCTACAGACGGAATCAGGTCATCGGGGTTGTCTGGGAAGCGGAAGGTGGTCGAAAGATGAATCGGGGGAGCGACGTCGGTCACCAGATGCAGAGGGTCGTCGGCATGAAGTGCCAGTGTCGCAGGATGAGCGTGACACGGAGCCATGTTGGACAATATAAGTGAGCGATCTGGGAGTGGTCGGTCAGGTTGAAGTTCCCCTCGTGTGAAGATCTCGACATGAAGCATCTTATATGGATCTGATGGTGATGGTGTGGCGGATGACAAAAGGCCCCACTCCCCTCACTTTCCGTATGCGGAAAGGCTTCTTTCGCCCGGGCCCCGCCACATCCACGCCTCCCGAAACAGGTTAGCCCCATTCCAGCCTGAGCTTCCCAGCCACAACTTAACCTGCACGAGCCACAGGTTAAATCAGAAGCCAATCACGCCCGGACAGCCCAATGTCAATGACCCACGGCGAGGAGTTCTGTGCTTGACGGCCACTGCGCTGCCAATGTCCTTGCAAGATCTTGGCTGCGTTGATCACGTTGACGCATTTCGTTTTGTCCCAGAATCGCTCGAGCGACTGAATCAAAAAATCTCTTTCCCTGGCCTGGTCACACTCCAAGCCTGCAATACAGATCGGCCAGAGAGCGCATTTGAGGAGGTTGTCGCTGGCGCAGAGCGCTTCGATGGACTGGATCAACTGGGTCAGAAGATCGGTTATCGAAGTGGTCGTGTGGCATAACGTGTCGAGAACGCGCTGCCCGTAGATCTGAGCCCCCAACTTGTAGGATGCAGCTAACATGCAAAGATCATTGATCGCATTCTCTTTGGTGCGATCAGACTGCGGCAGATTAGCAGCCCAGGCCCGGCAATCAAACTCTGTCACCATTTGGACGACCGATGCCACGTTGTACTTATGGTACTCCAATGTCTCCTGGTCGAAGGGGTCGTGGACTGAGTCGCGAGAGAGCGAAATGCATCGAATGGCAATCAACAGGTAGTCTGGGCAGCCAAGGAACGATTGTTCTACGGCCTCCGTTTCCTTGGACACCACGTGCGCTTGATCTAACGGGTTCGAGTCCGTTAACAGGTTGGGACGCACGAAGGTCGCGCCAAGCGTCTCAATGCTGCCATCATCAGTCGTGGGTACTGGGGATGTCGACGGTAGTGACTCACAGGTATATCTGACTATTGATAAAATCTCGGATGAGCTTCACCGTCTCCCCAGGCTCGTGAGCTTGATGCTGACTGAAACTGATCAGCTTCTTCGCACCCTCCAGATGAAGATTCCACCGATCGCTTCCAGACTCCAGTAGGTCGAGAAAGATCAACAAGAACACGCTGGCCACGGTGCTGTCTTGGGCGCATAAGACGGGATCACTTAGTGCATTCGAGATTGCTTTGATTGCGCGATGTTTGTATCCCAGGGCATCCTGATGCACATTGAGGTCAGTGGGAGGCCTTTCTTCGTCGTACCGTTGGAACGAATAGCCCAGATTCGCTCTGTGGCGCGCTGCCAGAGCGAGAGCGGCCTTCATCAGAGTGGTGTCACTCAAGGCTAGCGACATGAGTTTTCGAAATGGGTTACTACTGCTATCGTAGACGATGAAGAGGCTGCATATGCAGTCCTCGTCTGTGAATTGGTGATGAGAAAAATGCACGCAAGACAAGTGGAGATTTTACCTACAGTAGCTTAAGTAATATTTCGAAGTTGAGTCTAAGCAGGCGACTGAAGGATCTCCGAGCTCGGACGACATCGTGAGAGGCGCTGGTGGTCACGCACTGGTTAGTTATCAGACCCTCGGTTTCCCTAGAGGGCGGGCGACCCCATCCACCGTGATCTTACCTATCTTGCTTACATGATCTATGGCTGAAGCAGGGGGTCTGGGGCGTACGACAAAGGGGATGATGGCCGATCCGGTCGAAGGGCCTGCATCAGAGTTGCTGAGAGACAAGCCTTTCCGCTTGCCTCGGATGGAGATGCCCTTGACCCATCGGACGGGTCTCTTGTCCAGGCATTCCACCCCCGCCTTCTTGCATTTTCCGCAGGGTCTGGCCGCCTGCTCGCATTGAATGCGCCGATATCGGCAGGTATAACAGGCCTGCGGGGAAGTCATCGGGGTTGAAGTCTTGATGGCATTGGTGTCCTGTTTTATCACCACCAGTCGAAGCAGGGACCATGCCATGCAACATTTGTGATGGTCGATGAGGCTTGACATCAGATCATGGCGCAGCTGGTCACGCCCAGCGTCTGGACAGGGACTAGCCACTTTCGGCCAGGCAATCAGGTGACCCCTGTCATGTGATGCTGCTCACTGCATTTTGCCGTACTCCGCCGCCTTCTCGCCCGGCGCTTTCCGTCCCCACATAGTATGAGTACAAAGTGATCAAACAACCTGGAAGGACACTGAAACCAATGCTTAATGGAGGCAAGCACAGGTGAGGATGCGCCAGCGACGTCTCCAAAAGCACTTTCTCAACATGAGCCTCATGGAGTACAGCTCACATACAGTACGGAGTACTCAATGCTGGTTTCGCCAGGTGAATAGGGGCTGACGCGTGCATCCAGACTCGGTTCGGCCTCCCCAGCTCACGTTCGGATATATATGTTTTCCAGGGAAACCACGAAACAATTTGTTACTTGTGTGCAACCGGCACTACATTGCAGCAATATAATCGTTCAGGTTGAGCATGGTGCCATGCCAAGTTGACAAGAAATATTCTCCTCGAATTTGGATGTCGACCGCACGGATGTTGTACATAAGCTCTGCCGAACTACGGCATTCTGGCTCCTTCCCGTGTTTGGATCCTCCAATCCTTCTCTCGTGCAGAACGTTGACAATTATAGGAAAACCGCCGAAATCTTCTCACTCCCATAAAGAATACAAGAAAAAAAAAGCAGAGTTGACATGGCTTAAAGCACTGTGTTTAGGTCACGTTGAGAGAAAGCGGCAAGGGAGAGCCCGGTCAAGTGACCGCCGCAGCCCTCACCTCACCAGCATTAGGGGCATGCGTGGAAGAGATTCAGACCTCAACAAGGAGCAACAAGAGTATCAATTTCCATGCACAGAACGCCACCGCGAGAATAAATGGATGTGGAATGAATCTACCCCGCCCCTGCAGATTGCATTGCGTGCTGGACCGATAAGAGTGCAAATTGGACCGATAAACAAATAGATTGCCAGTTATCTAGACGTGCCGAACCACCGCCCTAACGCTCACCCACCCCCTCTTTCTTCTCGCCCTAACCCTGCAAGCTGCGCGACCGGCAAAGCCCGTTCCTGCAGACTTACCCCCCTAAAAGGTGAGCCTAATGCCCCTTCCGGTATAAGCTGGCACACCGGTTCTCGACGATGTGTGCGACCCGGCTCCACCACGGGCGCGGGCCCGACGCTGTCCGACGGAGGAAGACGAGGAGATCCGCCTCGCTGCATCGACCGTCAACCGGCGCCCTCGCCAATTCACCTGCAGATACCACCACCCAGTGCGCAATCTTCCCGGCCAGAGCGTGGCACAGGGTTGCATTGTGCGCGCCATGACCGGTTCATTTCTTGCTGGGGCGACGAACAGACCCCTCGACGCATTCATAAATTGCTCGCAGCCCCCCCCCAACGACTTTTGCACAGGCCGATCGTGCGACTCTTCCCTTCCCCAATCGCTCGTGCTCCTGGATTTCGGACACTGCGATCATGCGGTTCTGTTCCCCTGTTAGTCTTGTGGCCGTGACGGCTCTGTGGGCATCGCTTGCGGCAGCCGTTCGGCCTCCCCGTCTTGCTCCACGCCCGATCGCTGCCACGAGCCAAGCGAGTGAATCGTCCGTGGTAGAAAGCACGTTCGAGCAGTTGATCGACCACAGTGATCCGTCCAAGGGTACCTTCTCCCAGCGTTACTGGTACAGCGCCCAGTACTGGGGTGGCCCGGGCTCTCCGGTTGTCCTGTTCACCCCCGGCGAGGTCTCGGCCGACGGGTATCAGGGCTACCTGACCAATTCCACCCTGACGGGTGTCTATGCGCAGCAGCTGCAGGGTGCGGTGGTTCTGGTCGAGCGTGAGTTGGCCGTGGTCCGACCACGTGTACTGTCCGACTAACGTGGATAGACCGCTACTGGGGTGGTTCCTCCCCTTACACCAACCTCACCGCGGAGACCCTCCAGTACCTCACCCTGGAGCAATCCGTTCTCGACCTGACCTACTTTGCGGAAAATGTGAAACTGGGGTTCGCGCGCAACAGCACTAGCAGCAATGCGCCCCACGTGGTAAGTGGCCTGGCTGCTTGATGGTCTGGATGACACCTGTTGATGATCCGCTACAGCCGTGGGTGCTCGTCGGTGGCTCTTACAGTGGAGCCCTGACGGCCTGGACCGAGCATCTGGCTCCCGGGACTTTCTGGGCGTACCACGCGACCAGCGCTCCGGTCGAGTCGATCTATGATTTCGTGAGTAGGCCTGCGCCGTGGCTAGGATGCACCGTAGCTGACCGAACAGTGGCAATACTTCCGACCCATCCAGGACGGCATGGCCAAGAACTGCAGCAAGGACGTTTCGCTGGTGGCCGAGCATGTCGATAAAATCGGCAAGACTGGCACCAAGGCTCAGCAGACGGAATTGAAGAAGCTGTTTGGCCTCGAGGCTCTCGAGCATTTCGATGACTTTGCTGCGTACGTCGTTCATGTCATTCTTTGCGTGCGAGTCGAGTGCACGGCATACTGACCATAGCAGTGTTCTGCCCGTTGGGCCTTACCTGTGGCAGGACAACACCTTCGCGACCGGATACTCGGGCTTCTTCGCTTTCTGCGATGCTGTCGAGGTATGTTGCAGCATAATCGTGCCTCGTCTAAGGAGAGTGCTGACCGGTACCAGAACGTGGAGGCCGGTGCCGCCGTCACCCCCGGGGCGAAGGGAGTCGGCCTAGAGAAGGCTCTCACAGGCTATGCCAACTGGTTCAAGAACGAAATCTTCCCCGGCTGTAAGTCACCCAAGCCAACGCGACCAGCGCGCAGCTAACCCGAGAACCTCAGACTGTGCTTCGTACGGCTACTGGTCCGACGAGTACAGCGTGGCCTGCTACGACACTTACAACACCACTAGCCCCCTTTTTACGGACACCTCCGTCGACAACACTGTCGACCGCCAGTGGCAATGGTTCCTCTGCAACGAGCCCTTTTTCTGGTGGCAGGAGTACGCACCCTCCGTTGAAATCCGCTACCCCAGGGCGAAGTAAACTGACTGAAAACAGTGGGGCCCCCTCGAGCGAGACGACGCTGATCCCCCGTCTGGTGAGTGCGGACTACTGGCAGCGACAATGCGCGCTGTACTTCCCCGAGGTCAACGGCTTCACGTACGGCAGCGCCAAGGGCAAGAGCGCTAGCACCTTCAACGCCTGGACCGATGGATGGTTCCTGAACGGCAACTCCACGCGGTTGATCTGGACGAATGGGTAGGTCTAGCACTAGAAGATGCACAGTCGTAACGTAACTAACGATGGATCCAGTCAATATGATCCCTGGAAGGACGCCACTGTCTCGTCGACCTTCCGACCGGGCGGCCCCCTGGCCAGCACCCCCAGCGAGCCGGTCCAGATCATCCCCGGCGGCTTCCACTGCTCGGATCTCTACATCTCGGACTCGGTGGCCAACGCAGGGGTGAAGAAGGTGGTGGATAACGAGGTCGCTCAGATCAAGGCCTGGGTGGCGGAGTTCTATGCATGATTAAATTAGAGAGAGGGAGAGAGAGTCGCGGAAGAAGGCTCAGCCGGTTGTGTCGGCTAGGGTGCGGATTGGATATTCTGTCCATGAATGATGTCACGTGTAATGCGTTGGCAGCTGAGCAGAAATGTATATACTCTAAGCATTGCAAATACACACTTGGTTCATGACGCGGTGATGTCTCCAGTTGACAATGGTTCGGTACATGTCATCACCAGGTGGATATCTTGGCGCAAGTGCCGAAGGCCTTCCCGAAGACGGAACTGTTCGGAGCACCACGCAATGGCTGGATATGACATCACAGATCAATTGTTCACACCAGCGAGGGTAAAGGAAGTATAAGATAGAGAAGAGGAATTTGTTCGGAGGTCATAGCCCATCTCATTTGAAACAAAAAAACGACAATCCACCCCGCAAAAATGGTCTACAACATCACCGAGAAAGAGACCCAACCGACGATCTACAGCCACATCAACGGCTCCCCGTCTGAGATCCACGACCGATACTGCGTCTCGGAACTGTGCAAAGGCTGGCCGGTCTATCGGGACGCTTCCGAATGGAACCACTACCGCCACCTGTTCGCCAAGGAGGGCGCCTTCGTCTTCACCAGTGCGTCTCGCTCCCACTGACCCCTGTCCCCCTCCCCCTCCCCCTCCCTCAACCCCTCATTCGTACTAAGACAAGACAAAAAAAGCATGGAGCGGCGGCCTCCCGATCGACGACTTCATCCAAACCTCGATCAAAGGCCGCGCCAACGGCGACTTCATCATGCACCGCGAGAACGGCACCCTCGTCGACCTCAACCCGTCCACCCGGCGCGCCGTCGGCAAGATGAAGGCCACGATCACGCAGCGCTTCAGCTGGGACGGGGTGGCCTTCGACGTCGAGTGCGACTGCCGCTTCATCAACTTCTGTCTCGAAGAGGAGGGCGAGTGGAAGATCGTGTATATCAAGCTGTTCTACGAGAAGGACCGCGTGGTGCCCGTCGACGGACGCTCCGTCCCGCACTTTGACCGCACGGAGCTGCTCAAGTATCCCCCCGGCTACCAGTATCTGGCTGTCGCGCAGTCGCGGCTGGGCCATCCGATTCTGAACGATCTGCCCAATTTGGATAATCGGGCGTTCTTCGATTTGTACGCCGCCATGGATGCCTGGTTGCAAGGCCGGCCGGTGGGGGATCTATTGCAGATTCCGAAGGAGGCGGCGCCGCGGTATTGAGTGGCTTAAGGTGGTCGGTGTAACGGGGACTTATGTACATAGTATACGGATGAATGTTATCGGCATGTGCGATGAAAGGGGAATGGAATTCAATTGATGGAATACACGGGTAGATAATGCAGAAAGTCAACCCCCTCCCCCGAATCTAGCCCGAAGCCCCAGAGGTACAAGTCACCCCCAAGCTCGACGGGGTGTTGGCACACAACACCTGCGACTTGCCCGAAGGAGCCTTGACGCTCCACCCGCTGATCGTCACATCGCACGTTCCCCCCGATCCGCAGTTCAGGTTGGCCACGGTGGGATCGTACTTCGAGCTCGTGGTGCCGCTGAACCCGGTGACCTTGATGCCCGACAGCTTCGCGTTCCCGGGGTATGTCGTGCAGTACGAAGCGTCTTCGCCGTAGCAGCTCTGGATCTGGAACGCGTAGTCGGAGTTGTCGATGGTGAAGTCGTTGAACGTCACGTTCGACACCGTCGACACGCCATGGCTGCCGCCGCTCGGGTAGGTCTTGATCCCCGCGGCCTTGGTCGAGTTGATCATGGTCGCCCCCGTGACGTAGATGTTCTTGACGGTGTCGCTGCTGGACTTGCCCAGCGAGCCCACCGAGATCCCGTGCGAGCCCGTGCAGGTGATCGTGTCGACGGTGACGTAGTTCGAGCTCGGCTTGAACGCCACGCAGTCGTCGTCGTTCTTGACTGTCGTGTCCGCGATGGTCACATAGGTGCTCTCGCCGATGTCGAACCCGTCGGTGTTCTTGGGGTCGTTGTCGGACTTGGATGTCGCGTCCATCCGCAGCTTGGAGAAGACGACGTTGGTCGCGCCCCCCTTGACTGAGTTGAAGACGTTGGGCGGGTTCTTCTGACGGAAGTTGGAGAACTCGAGGTTACTGCCGCCGGTGATGTAGAGGAGGGTCGGTCGGGCATAGCTACTGTCTGAGGCGAAGAGGTCCCAACTGACACGTTAAGCAGAGTCAGTACTGGTAGGATTGAAAGGTATGGAAGGGTCGACTCACGCATCCTG
Source organism: Aspergillus aculeatinus CBS 121060 (assembly GCF_003184765.1). NCBI lineage: Eukaryota > Fungi > Ascomycota > Eurotiomycetes > Eurotiales > Aspergillaceae > Aspergillus > Aspergillus aculeatinus. The sequence continues at coordinate 74,641 of NW_020291543.1, read as the reverse complement.
GCCATTTCCGTCGATGACCCCCGACCCGGTCAGGGACCGCAGCTTGAGTCCGTTGATCTTGGAGATGCTGATCATGGCAGTGCGTCCCTCCCAGTAGTCGGTGTCACTGGCGAACTTGAGCAACCCCTCGACCTGGAAGTCACAGCCCGTGCACCCAGCGAAGTCGAGGACGCTGTTGAGGTAATAGGTGGTGCCTGCGGGAATGACGATCGTGCCACCGTTACCACAGCTAGCAATCGCTTTGGTTATGGCAGGGACATCGTCGATAGAAGAGCTGCCTCCTGCAGTTGGAGTGCAGACCGCCCGAGGCCGAAGCGCAGCGTCCGGACTATGTTGCACGGGCGAAGGGGCAGCCCTAACCAGGCCAACCGCCGCCAGCAGCAACGACGTCCAGTGTGGTGCCATCCTGAAGGGTAGAGGCACAAAAGATACTTGAGATTATTGATGGAGTTTACTGAGCTGAATCATTCGCAAGCCTAGATATATAGCAGAGTAAAGCTCAGCATGGACGATCCTTACCTGAAATGCGAGACACGGCGTGCTATTTTCATCACGGACGGCAGTAGCAGTAATGCCTGTTTCAGGCCCTCGTCTCGGGGTACTGCCTCCAACGAACTGCATGCTTGACATGTGAATGCGAAACAACAGTGGAGCTGGCTGGACGGAGAAACTGAAGCGGTGCTAGGGCTCCTGTCTCCAACGGTCCGGGCCACGTGCGGCAACTCCGCTGCCTCGCTTGCGGATAAATCGGAGATAGATGGTCAGAGGGATGTTATGGAGGAGCCTGGCAGAGTATCCAATGCATTACTTCGACTACGAGCCCAAGACCCTAGTGTGACAAGCGGGGCAATTTAGCCAGGGCCGAGAGGAGCCCTTGGCAATCCAGCGTTTCAGCTTCCCGCTGCCACCCCGGCTAAATTGAGCCTGTTCCTGTGACGGACACCGGTAATTGTCAGGGGCACTCCAGGTTCTGCAAACCCAAACTGCCGAGTGTCTGAACAGAGCGCCTCGGAAGGCTATTGGAGAAGTTGATCCTATTCATGGAAATGTGGATCTTCCTGTTCGTCTGGGCTGCATTCCTCCGGACTCTCCGCACTGTCAATGCCAATCTTGTTCCCACCATGCCTCAGCTCGCGCCAGTCAGAATCAAACCTCGTGCCTCGGCCTTGGCACTGGCAAGGTAGCAACGGATTGAGAGGTGGAAAATACTCCCAGTGTTGCAGAAGTGGCTCCCTCGTTGCATGATCGTATTTCTCCTTGGCCGAACCCTATATATCTGCCTGCGCCCAGAACCGCCAACTGCAGGATCAGCAGTGGAAAGATCAGCGCTTCCCTACGAAAGACTTTCCCACATTTCTCCCATGCATTTCTCCTCTGCTCTTGTCGCCCTTATCGGGCTCACTGCCCCAGTCCTGTCAGCTCCGGCGCCAACCCTCGAGAAGCGAACGAGTCGCACCAGTGCGCCCTCGGGCTGTTTGAGTGTTGGCTCAGGACAAACCTACTCGACCATTAGCGCAGCCCTAACTGCTCTGGGTTCCTCAACTGCCGCAGCATGTATCTATATCGCCAGTGGCACCTATTCTGAACAGCTTACCATCAAGTATGCCGGAGCCCTGACGCTGTACGGGCAGACGAGTGACACCGGCTCGTACAAGAACAATGTTGTCACCATCACCCACACCATCTCCTCGCCCGACGCTGGGTCCTTGGACAAGAGTGCCACTGTCAACGTGGTCTCCGACAACTTCAAGATGTATAACATCAACGTCGCCAATGGATACGGAAAGGGCGCTCAGGCCGTGGCGTATGTATTATTTCTCGACCTCAATCTAGTTTGACGCTTGACTCTGACTCTGCTGCTTGTAGACTGGTCGGCAACGCGGATCAGCTGGGCTTTTACGGCTGCCAGTTTACGGGATACCAAGACACCCTTTACGTCAAAGCCGGCACTCAGTATTACTCCAACTGTTTGATCGAGGGTATGGATACACCAAAGCCCAGACACAGACATATCCGCAATGGCTGACACAAATAGGTGCCGTGGACTATATCTTCGGAGATGCCTCTGTCTGGTTCGGCGAATGCGATATCGTCTCCAACGGAGCGGGAGCCATCACCGCCTCCTCTCGCGAGACTTCAACCGACAGTGGCTGGTATGCTTTCGATAACTGCAACATCAAGGCTGCCTCGGGAGTGTCTCTGACCGAGTCGGTCTACCTGGGTCGTCCTTGGCGAGTGCTGGCCCGGGTCATCTACCAAAACTCGGTCCTTTCTGCTATCATCAACCCCAAGGGATGGACCACGATGGCTGAGGGAGCGACTCCCTTGTACTACGAGTACAACAACTCCGGTGATGGATCGAGCACATCCAGCAGACTCTACGAGAGTTCGATCTCAGCGGCTGTGACCAAAACGACAGTGTTGGGCTCCACTTGGGGAGATTGGATCGATCGGACTTACTAACGGTCGCACTATGTGGGGTTGTAAATAGTGGATCAGAATATCTTCAATTTACTTCGTCGTAATATCTGGTGTTCTACCATACTATCCAAGAAACGTAGTTGTTCGGCTGAGTTGCACTGGAGCCTAGATAAAGAGCAAGCTTTTGCGCATTCGCGCGTGATGCCTCCGGGGAGGGGGCTGCATCTTCCAAGAAGTCTCCTACAGGCCTAGAGAGTGCATAGCACATTGGATCGTAGTAGACTTGTTAAGCAGTGTCACCGTGCTTTGATACCGCTCAGCCACCACAGTTTGTGGCGTACTCGATAGCCTCGACGGTATTCACCGTCTGAAACAACAGTGTGAAGAGCCCTGCTATTCACCTCTACAGAGAAACACTTGTTGGCAGCCATAAGGCCTCAATGTAGCTAGCCTGCTCACCGCCCTCCACAAGCATATTGATATTTCTTTATTGGTTAGCCTCATGTAGCTGCATTCACCACTTATCCCCTGCCGTCATATGACTATCACCGCCATCAAAACTGTCAGATTGCTGATAGGTCAAAGTCTGCTGGATACAGGAAACCCCGGCAGAGAAAGCAGTGAAAAGGAGATATCAAAATGAGTTTCTTTCTCCCGAGTGTTTAACGAATTCTTCCAGCTCACTCCGCCACGCAAAAGTCAAGGGTTGATGCTCGGACGTTTCTACATCTATATGTCGAAAGACATATTTTGTCCAGTTCTCAATCATCACCGACTTTCCTCACTACTAGAACAACTCTACCAGTGACCAGTACTCTGCCTCCATCAGCCCATCATCTCACTATTAAGCCTCTGCCACTGACGCCATTCCAATATCATGTCCGATGCAACATTCGTCGTCCTTGTCCTCGGCCTCATCCACTTTACCAGAGGCGCGACAGAGCATTGGCTCCGCCGCCACGTCTTCCACAATCGCGTCTGGTCTGGCGTTTGCCTGTCGGTGCTTTCCACCTTCCTGATCAAACACATCGTGTACGGCTACATGATATACATGCTGGAATGGCAGTCTGATGACTACCTCGCTGCGGAAGGTGGGATCGGCGAGCGACAAACCCCAACTGCTCAATCCAGTGCGCTACAGGGCCTGCACGAGATGTTCCGTCGCGGCTGCATCTCCGATGTCGACATGATGGTCTGGCTACAGAGTCGTGGGAATCGGTTCGAGCTGGCACTCATCTGGTTCGGCTGGACGTACATCGCCATGTTCATCTGGTTCCTGGCCCGCGAGGGGTTCTTTCGCTAAGCCGCGAAGGGCAGTAGCTGTTCCCACACGACATGGCAAGACAGGATCTACCATAGAGAAGGCTCAGCTACACAGTTACGCAAGGAGAGAATTGAGGGTTAGAAAGTAAACGAGAGTTGTTTTCGCGTGGATTGTTTGACTTCCGGACTAGATATTTGGTTTACCTCCTGCAATCAATAGGTTTTGACGCATACAAACTACTTCCGATGACCTGGAAACAGCTGTGAAGAGTAACCAGCCTCTCCAGAAAGGGCCTGAAGGATGCGTTCGATGGTGAGCACTCTTGATCTTGTAAAGATGAACTAGATTGTGACTGCACACATGACTAGCATACAAGACCTCAGTATCAGTCTTTAGTCCACTGCCTTCTCAGCAAACATCATACACGATGGTCTCCGTACCGCATGCCTCAAAGTTGCAATGGTAGGGGACTGTAAAGTAAAGAGGTTCTTTGAGAAGCGAACGAAATACCGGTGAATGTCCTCCCACTACTCGGGCTCTTTATTACGCCTCTCCAATGCCAGCTGATTCCAGGAGTTGTCTTCCTACAGACCATGCATAAATAACAGCCTAATCTCTTCTTTAACATGCCACTTCTCGAACATAGACTTACGCTCGGTCAACCAGCGACAAGGCCCAGAAACCCTTTTATCAGACCGACATCACATATCCTGCTAGTTACAACCCCGCAACTCCCTCCGATCCTCACAACCATGGCGGACTTCATAACCGAGGCAATTCTCGTGTTTTTGTTTGTTATCGGCGTGCATCTGAACAGCCACAATCTTGTCCCCCACATCCGTTCATCTTCTGCCCGCCATCCCACCCTCACGATGTACGTCGCAATTCCCCTCTTCATTCTTATGGCCAAATTCACGATCGTACACCCGATGTACATTTACCGCCTCGCCTACGACCACCGGCAAATCCAGGCCCTTGTGAAAAGGACCGCTTTGGCACGCGATGTGGCATGGACGGAAGCTGAAATAGTGGATTGGTTGCTCAACACAGGCCACGTCAAGGGAATCCGGAACCACTGGGTTGCGCTCGCGCAGCGGCGGACCCTCATCGCCATGATCCTCATCGAGCTAGCCTACATTGATCTAGCGATTTTCATGTGTGACCTGGCCTACCGATGCTTGCTTGTGCGGTGGCGGTCCCCGAGGCGTAACCTGGGCCGTCGACCCGCGCAACGGGCGAGGGGTGGCCAGGGCCGTCGCCGACGTCCTGTGCCACGCCGATGAAAGGGCTTCTAGTTTTAAAGGGTCTGTCTTGTCTTGGATCGCAGGGAGGCGTAAAGAGTCTTGAGGAGAGAGGTATGATTTGAAAAATGCTCTTCCATCGAGTGGGTGGTTGATAGAACGGATCTTCAAGATCATGCTGCACAAGCCATGTTGTGGTTAAGCTGTAGTGCTTGTGGTGTAGTCTTGATATCATTAGCTTTGATCACTGGGAGAAAGAACGAGTGACAGAAGCTAGGTTAGCGAGCCGAGGCAACAGCAAGATAATTACAGGAAAATCAATCGACAGCTTCTTTGGAAGAACACTCGGAGGGGTGATGTTCTTGTAAGGGCTGGATCACTAGGTGGCTTGACACTTTTTTATGCAACCAACTGCGTCCCCATCTATCGGTGATATGATCCGTTCCCGTACATATGCAATGCTTGGCACAACTACTACAAGCTTTCACCCAAACCATCGCCAGTCTGTTTCGCGGCTTGTCTTGCTTAGGAAGTGCAGATACTGTTGAATGGAATCGACCGAGGCCTCCGGTGGCCAGTAGTAATATTTAAGACTAGTTAGCCAAAGTTGACTAAGTAAAAAAAAATCAGATCTGTAACTGCTACGGCTTTATATTATAACTAGTTAATTATTTAATAAATACTAAAAACTATTCCAACTAGAATATATATATAGCATGAGCCTTGTAATTCAACAGATACTAGACTCACAAGATCTACTGACATTCCTTTGAACTCTACCTTCAGTACACACTTCGTGTCAAGATAGTATCAAGTCTTAACAAGAGCTTCTACGGAGATAAAAAAGGACCAACCCAAATTCCGGATTTCGGCATTACCACCATATTTGCCTATGTAAGGAATATCTATAATTCCCGCTCACCCACTATCAGCTTCCCCCCCTTCTATGAGTTCCTTTACGGCCGAGTTTCCGGCTGCACTGAGGTATTCTCGGACCACACCGAGCTACATGTCTTGCATTAATTACGGGATGTGGAGATGGGGGCGCTCCCGACCAGACCCTGCGGATACCCCGCACGCATATCCAGGAAGATCCGGGGTAATATCATCCGCCCTAGTATTGATCATAGAGTTGGCCATCTGCGAGAGGAGTATAGAAGTATTTGCTCGGGATACAACATCCCGAGGCCCATGAAGTTGTATCCTGAATGCACGAGTATAAAACTCAGTCATCAGGCCTCTGCTACCGATTAAAAATAGCACTGCCTCGACTGGGAAGGACACAGCAAATTCACACGGCTTTCCACCCATAGTTCATCATGCACATTATCACTCCTTTGCTGATACCAGCAGTGTTAGTGGCCGCAGCCCGGGTCCCATACCGGGAGTAAATTCTAGCCCCGTCCTCTCGAGTGATTGTTCCTGCCTCAGTTCGTCAGGTCAACGGGTCTGTCACTAATGCGAATGGCCTGACTGGATCCTCATTGGGCACCGCCGTCTTCCATGGCGTTTCATCGGTGACCTACGACTTTGGAAAGAACGTTGCAGACGTCGTTTCCCTCACGGTTGGATCTTCTTCCTCTCCATCTGCCTTCCTGGGGGTCACCTTCTCTGAATCAAGCCTGTGGGCGAGCAGTGAGGCGTGTGATGCTACTGGAAATTCTGGATTTGATGCACCTTTGTGGTTCCCGGTTGGTCAAAAGGCGGGAACACATACCCCCGACAGCAAATACGTTCGAGGTGGTTTCCGGTATCTGACGGTCGTGAGCAACACGAGCGCGACGGTCCCTCTCAACTCCCTCCACATCACATTCACAGCTGCTCCGGATCAAGATCTCCAAGCGTACCAAGGCTGGTTCCACTCGAATGAGGGATTGCTGAACGAGATCTCTACAAGTCCTTGGCCCCGGGGATCGGAATCAAGGTCTTGTTGATTCTTTTGAGGTCGTCACCAGATACTGCGATGCTGGAATCTAATCGCGTGTGAGGATGGCTTGGTCTGTGGCGGCCACAACGACTTACACTGGAGTAGGTCGGTCCAGGCTTGGTCAAGCTCGGGGCGAGGCTCGCCTGTAAATGGACTCTCAATCTTCAAAGATGCGTTGAAGTATACTTCCTCATAAGCGATAGCCTCGCTTGCTGGGGCTGGTCACAAAGATGATGAGACACGATTTCTTTTGGAATTTCGAGAAGCTATACTGACAGGGCACATAGTTGTCGGATGGTCCTTTCATGACGATACAGAGATACAAGAAGGCATTGAAAGTCAACAGAGCCAGATGCAAGTACCATGGTGACAACCAAAAGTGGTGCCGGTTGCGGCTTGCGTATGTCACTTGGTCATCGTTATTGTTTAGAGGGTCCTCCTCAGAAGAGAGCTTTTCAAACCGAACCTCTCTGGAGGAGAAGCGTTGGAGCAATCGCATAATTTCGGCCTGGCGTATATTAGGAGTGGAGGCAGTTTTGCTGAGGGTCGAGTTGTTTCTCATGAAATTATTGTGATAAAGCCTGTCACCGAGAGGAAGCGAAGGTTTGGAAAATGCGATAAAGTCCCAGTGCCCAGCGGAGCCTCGAGTAAATTGGCCGTCGAGGAAATTGTGATGATCTTACCCGATTCAGGCAGTGATAAGCATTGATGGCTCGATAAGCGAGGCGGACGGAAGAATATGGGGGAGCACATGTTATCAATGCTTCGTTGTCTTGGTATCAGGCTAAGAAAAACAGCTTAGCACCATTACCTGGGCAAGTCGTTAAGGCAAAATAGACATAATCCTCGATCGCGACGGTGAGACATTAGCTAGTTTGGCTTTACACCCAGCCCGGCGGGAATTCCAAACTGAAGCTCGTCAGAGGCGTAGAGCAGATGCAACCTCATTATGCAGCCTTGATCATGCATAGAGTGGCTGGATGACGCGACATCCAGTTCTCCAGAAATCATAACGATGCAATCGCCATGTATACCCTGGTTGGACGGCATCTGATATCTCCGACTTGCGTCTCGATAGCAATGTAACGCAAACTTCGGTTCTCGTTCCACCGGTCCACGGGGTTCTGGACAAGGATAGTGAACGTATGGGGATTCGTCATGTTCCATCATCCTCTTCGATAATGCTAAGTTTAGCCAATCTCCCTGATAGGACCAGCCATGTCTAGTTGCAGGAGAGACACCAACAAATGTCTATGCTGACGGGAACCCACCTGTATGACACGCCCGAAGAGGCAGTAGAAGACAGAGGAATGGAGGCAGAGTCCCCACGATTAACATCCCCAACAGACGATGAGAAATTGCAAGCAACTATCGATTCGTAGATCAGTCGTGCATTTTATTTCGTCCGGCAGAGTATCAGTCATCGGGGATTATATGGGTATCTTGATCAATTAATTCCGTATTTCATCACATGACTGAGGTCCCTGCGAGTAAGCATGCAGTGGCTGGCCTAGAACCGGGAGCTTCCAGGGTCAAGATAACAATCACGCAGCTGCTTATCAGCAGCACATTGGTTGCAGCTGCATTAAAATCCCCTGACGTTCCCCGCCCATCTGTTCCTGCGCCTTTGTTGCCCCTTATCCTTCCCGCTGTTTTCTCCCCCTCCCCGTACGGTACGCACGCCATATGAACTCGATCAATCAAACTGCCTCCTGCGCTCTGGCAGATCGCCAGCTGGGTCCGCAGGTCTCCGTGCGCTGCTGAGGTTTCGACTTTACGGTCACATTTGAAGAAAGTATTTTGTCAGTTCTCCCATCAGTGCTCTTCATTGGTTCCGCAACCTTTCGAATTGCTCTTCTTTACAAGGAAAACCCAAGGTTGGGGCGCGACCTTCCCAAAGGCTGAAGCTGGTTGGTATCCCAGGTAGTATGCAACTCTACTAGAGATATCTGACTTATCCGGTCGCAGTCTCTGGCAGGCGTCTTTGGTTTGCTCCAGTTGTCACTTCTTGTCATTTACGCCCGACCGCAGCACCCGGATCATCAGCCGTGGGGAATTGCAGCATTGGCTTTAGCAGTGGCAGACTCCATCTTTGTCGCTCTACTCTCGTACTTGGAACATGAAAGGGCGATCTCCCCATCCGGCATACTGCTTTCTTATCTTCTGTTGTCGACATTGCTCGATGCCGCTCGCGTGAGAACTATCTGGCTGCTTCATCATGGCTGGTTGCCTTTCCAAGTGATCACTTCACTCAGTCTAGCTATTAAAGGGGCCATTCTTTTCGTTGAATCAAGGGCAAAGACTGAGCACTTCCTCGACCCACAAGATGCTGCACGATCGCCCGAGGAAACGAAAGGACTGTTTAGCAATGGCCTGTTTCTGTGGACAAACTCTCTCCTTTGGAGGGGCTTCAAGAAGGTCCTTTGCTTGAGCGATCTCTACAATGTTCCAGGGGAATGCATTGGCGTTGAACTAGACCTGTCCTTCATCAGATCAGGAACCGGGGGACCGATCTCGATTTGCCTTAACCATCCATAATGCAAGCTTCTCTTACCCTGGATCATCTTCTGCCGTGCTTCAAAACATTACGGTCAACATTCCACGGTCGCAGCTCACACAAATCTCAGGACCTGTCGGCAGTGGAAAGTCTGCACTGCTCCGGGCTATGCTGGGAGAAATGGATCTACTCAGAGGCAGCGTGGAAAAGAATGTCCGAAATCCTGCGTATTGCCACCAATCACCTTGGCTTCTGAACAGTTCTATCCGAGAAAACATCGTTGGGCCCGATCAAGACCTTGACATTGAGCTCTACAGGAAAGCACTGTGGGCTTGCGAGTTGGATCACGATCTTCGCGAGATCATTGAAGGGGATCACACCAAGGTCGGAAGTAGCGGCGTCACGCTGAGTGGGGGACAGAAACAACGCATTGTAAACAATTGCCCTTGTCACGGAAGTGTATGCTCTGACAATATTTCTAACAGGCGATGGCCAGAGCGGTATATGCGCGAAAAGAGCTTTTTCTTCTCGACTATAGTTTCAGTGCGCTTGATCCCCGCACGGAGGGGAAGGTTGCGCGGCGCCTTCTCGGACCCAAAGGCATGATGCGAGAGAACGGACAGACTGTGGTTGCTGCTTCCAACGGAGGTCAGTGAAAGCCTGATAGACTCTGATTCAATGGTTGACGCCTTGCTGCTTTAGAATGGTTGTTACCGTACGCCGATCGGATTATTCTTCTTGACACGAATGGCAGAATCCGGGCCCAGGGCTCGCCGGAAGAACTGGCATCACACTTCACCATTCCATCCAAGGGCAACAACAAGAAAGACGACGATGTCTACATCTCACACCAAGAAGCTTTGTCAGTCTCGAATACATCTTCCGATAGGAAAGTCCAACAGACCGAACTAGGGGAGCATAGTTCTGAACATCGCAATGTTCCAGTTTATCGTTCCTATTTCCGCTCCATGGGTTTCTGGCGAGGCATGGTATTATGTGCTCTTCTGATTCTCCAGACGTTTTTTTCCAAGTTTCCCAGTATGCCAGACCTCAATAAATCAGAAACACAGGGGCTGACAGATATATCCAGCTGTCTGGCTTCAGTGGTGGTTGGATAAAGACCCTTCGAGCATGGGGTCTTCATACGCGAAGTACATCGGAGTCTACAGTCTCTTTCATGCTACATCCATGATATTCACCCTTCTTGCCGCCTTGTAAGCATGCATATATTGCGTCGGGTACGCTCAAGACTGACATTGGAGCTAGCCAGCAACTGCGCATTGTCATGCCACAAACCAGCCGCTATTTCCACAGTCGTCTCTTGACAGCTGCTATGGGGTGAGTCTTGAGACTCGGAACATGGTCAATGGTACTGATGTTTTCAGAATGCCAATGCCGGCTTTCAGCAAGATTGACACAGGGTCAATCATCAACAAGTGAGCTATTCTTTTCATTCCAGTGGGCTTGTTTTGGCTGAAACTGACACGGAGCAGATTCAGCCAAGACTTGCAATTAATCGACTGGAACCTACCAGTCACGTTTCTGAATGCCTCGGAAGGTAATCATGTCGTCTCTACCCGCGATGATTTGAGCTCTAACCTTTCCATCAGGTGCTCTCGCGACATTGGCACAGGTCATTATCATCGCAAGGTGCGGGATGTCGCTGCGTTATCTGTTTTGTTATTAATACCCGTCACAGCTCCTTTCCCTACATCTTCATCGCATTCCCAGTTCTCTTCGCCGTTGTGCTCGCCATTCAGAGGTTTTACCTGCACACATCGAAGCAAGTACGCGCGATGGACATTGAGGCGAAAAGCCCGCTGCTGTACGTTCGCAACTACAGCTTGCCCAGCACTTCAACCGCTTCTGACATTCGTGCTTTTCAATATCCAGCGATCACTTTCTCGAGACCATAAATGGCCTCCATACAGTTCGTGCATTTGGCTGGCAGCACCACATCCGCAAAAGGCACGACGCGCTTCTTAACGCATCACAAAGACCCTACTACCAGCGTTTCATGGTCCAAAGATGGCTTAACCTCGTGCTCGACATGGTAGCTGCGGGAGTCGCGATTCTTGTGGTCGGACTGTCCATCAGACTGCAAACTCGGTCGACGCTGGTCGGACTCGCACTGGTCAATGTCATCTCCCTGAATGAGACCCTGCAACTGCTGATCCTTCAATGGGCGGTGATGGAGATTTCACTCGGATCCATCACACGTTTGGAAGAATTCACGGTCCAAGCCAGAACCGATCGTCTCCTTGAGCAGCAAAGCAACTTTTCTGTCCAGGCGATTGGAGGTCTGTGGCCCCCGCATGGCTCAATTGAATACAAAAATGTGACTGCTCGATACCAAGATGGTGGTCCCGACGTGCTCAAGAACATTTGTTTGTCCATCCCCGCCGGCTCTAAAGTAGGGGTCTGCGGTCGAACGGGCAGCGGAAAGAGCACTCTGATCTCTGCACTGTTTCAGATGATCGACCTCACCTCTGGGTGTATCGTCATCGACGGTGTTGACATCGCAGAGCTCGATCCCGAATCGGTCCGCTCGCATCTGATTGGTATATCCCAGCACAGTTACATTATGCCGGGAATTTCCGTTCGGGATAATCTGCAGCTGGGGTGTGTCAACCCATCGGAGGATTCTCAACTCATCGCAGCCCTGCAGAAAGTCAATCTTTGGGGTTTGGTCTCGGAACGAGGAGGTCTCTCGGCTATCCTGGACAATGAGACAATGTCTGCCGGACAGAGTCAGCTTTTTACTTGTGCGCGAGCCCTCCTGCGGTCTGGATCGGTAGTGGTGTTGGACGAGCCGGCCAGCAGCCTCACAGCTGAGACGGCGGATTTGATCCAACGAGTCATTTTGGAGGAGTTCAAGGAGCGGACGGTAATTGCCGTTATGCACCAGATTGAAAGGTTACTGGATTTCGATACGGTGGTGGTGATGGGGGATGGTCGAGTGTTGGAGATGGGCCAGCCTCGGGAGCTGCAGGAGGGGAATGGTCTCTTTCGAGGTCTGCTCGACGCAAGTCAATCAAGTCGATGAGTATGGTTTGCCTTGGCTACGAGACACTGGTGTGGATCTGAGATTGATGCTCAAATGTCGGAGTCTTTTGCCTTTAGCTCTTTTGCTTTATTTGTTGTGGCCTGGTATACGAATTCTGGCTGATTACTCGTGGAATCGGCCCGAATGATATATATGAACACGGAGGGCAACTTTGACCCGCCGAGCTTGAGCTGTAAGATAGCTCAGTACCTACTAAACGAAGCTCGTAGTTTGGATTCGAAGAACCTGGCACCTAAAGTATCGATAAACAGCTCCGTAGAGCCAAGCGAGTCGGTCTTTCTGCTGGGAACAACCTCGGCATCTCCTCTCGTGCGAGTGCGGGGAGACATGCGGGGAGGAGAAAGGCGGAGAAAGGCGGAGAGGAAGGGAAAGGGAAACACAGGGCCTACCATGCAAGGGGTCCATTACCTCTTTCACTTCCACCACTCCTTCCTCCGTCATCTTCATCTTCATCTTCATCCCCCCATCAGTCTCCCCTTATCGAGATTCGGGTAAAATCGTCACGAATCAACTCGCCATGGCCTCCCCGTCCATTCCCCGCAAGCTCTGGGAGCATCCCAACCCCGAATCATCCAGCATGGCTCACTTCCGCCGAGCCTGGGAGCAGGAGCTGGGCGTGTCAATCCCAGTGGGTTCGTTTCTCAGCTCCACAAAGCTCGACCTGCTAATTCTGCTAGACCTTCCACGATCTCTACCACCACTCCGTGACGAAACGCGCTACATTCTGGGACTTCTGCTGGCGATACTTCAACGTCCTGCACCAAGGCACCTACACCTCCGTCGTCGACGAGACCGCTCTCATCGATGCAGTCCCACAATGGTTCGACGGCATCCAACTCAACTACGCCGAAAACATCCTCTTTTCCGGACACGGGACACAAGCAAGCACGGTCGGGAAGGAGGATGATAAGGTCGCCGTCACCGAGGTGCGCGAGGGGGGCCACAAGGAGGCCAGACATCTGACGTGGGGGGAGCTGCGCAGACGCACCGGCCGCTTAGTGCAGGCGATGAAGGCGCACGGAATCCAAAAGGGCGACCGCATCGCGGTCTGTGCCGGCAACAGCATCGACACGCTGCTCGTCTTTCTGGCTACCACGGCGCTGGGTGGGATCTTTTCGTCGAGCTCCACAGATATGGGCGTCAAGGGGATTCTCGACCGGCTGCGACAGATCAGGCCCCGCTGGCTGTTCATGGACGACCAGGCATTCTACAACGGCAAGGTCATCGATCTCCGACCGAAGATGCGGGACATCATCGCCGGAATGGACGGTATCGCCGAGTTCAGAGGCATCGTGGCACAGCCCAGGTTTGCTGCGCAACCGGCACCGGTCGGTCACCTGCCGCGGACACTCTCGTTGAAGGTGTGGGGGGCTCTTGCGATCGGCGACACCCTCGTTTTCGAGCAGGTCGACTTCCGAGACCCCTTCCTCATCGTGTACTCGTCCGGCACCACGGGCCAGCCCAAATGCATCATGCACTCCGTCGGTGGGGTCATGCTTAACGCGTTCAAGGAGCTGTTCCTGCACAGTGAGATGAACTCGGACAGTGTGAATCTGCAGTATACCACCACCGGGTGGATCATGTATCTCTCAGTGATTAACAGTCTGCTCGTCGGGGCGCGGGCTGTGCTCTACGACGGAAGCCCTTTCCTGCCGGAGGTGGCATCTTTGATCAAATTGGCGGCACAGGAGCGGCAAGACACCTAGTTCCGACCGTGTTCATCCATCAAATGTCAGGTACTGACCAGTGCATAGATTGACACACTTGGGAATCTCCCCGCGATACCTCCTCGAACTGCAACGAGCCCACATCCAGCCCCGAGACCTAGCCGACATTTCATCCCTGAAGGTCGTCACCAGCACCGGCATGGTCCTTCCTGAGAGCCTGTTCGAGTGGTTCTACGACACAGGGTTTCCGCGTCATGTGCGACTCAACAACATTTCCGGTGGCACCGACATTGCGGGATGCTTCGGGATTTCAAACCCCTTGCTGCCAATCTACTCTGGCGGTTGTGCCGGCATGAGCCTGGGCGTGCCGGTGGAGGTCTACGACTCGTCGATCGAAGGCGACGGTGTGGAAGGTTTCTCAGTGCCCCACGGTACACCCGGGGATCTGGTCGCGACTGCCGCGTTCCCGAATGTCCCTGTGGGGTTCTGGGGGGCGGGGGGAGCCGAGAAGTTCCACAATGCGTACTTCAACCGGTTCAAAGGTATGCCCCAAGTGACATTTGAGGTCTGTGAGCTGACATCATGGAAAGGCGTCTGGACACACGGAGATTTCGTGTCCATCCACCCCGTGACACAACAGCTGCTCTTCCACGGTCGCGCAGACGGGGTCCTGAACCCGTCCGGCGTCCGCTTCGGATCGGCGGAGATATACCAAGTCATCGAAGACGAGTTTGCGGCCGAGGTGGTTGATTCTATCTGTGTGGGTCAACGGCGGCCGTCCGATACGGATGAGAGAGTGATCCTGTTCCTCCTTTTGAGGCCCAAAGTATCGTTCAGCCAGGATCTGGTGCAGCGGATCAAGACGACGATTCGTCGCAAGTTGAGTCCCCGCCATGTGCCAGCGTTTGTATTTCCGACTCCTGAGATTCCGGTACGCCTCTCCCTGTCGACACTTCTTGGCACTTACTAATGGAATGGTGTAGACAACGGTCAATGGCAAAAAGGTCGAGCTTCCCGTCAAGCAGATCGTCTCGGGGAGAATCATCAAGCCCTCCGGGACCTTACTCAACCCTCAGAGTCTGGAGTACTATTATAAATTCGCGAAAGATGAGGCGCTGCAGCCGCGAAGCAGCAAGCTGTGAGAACATATCCTACTCAACTAGAGAACTTGCAGCATGGTTGGAATAAACAAAATAAAAATGAGATCAACTTGATGCGTAGGCAACTGGTCTGATTACAAAATCAAAGCAGCGAAAATTACGGCCACTGCTCCGAGAATGAAAGAAGGAGCGTGTGCCACGGCACCACCAGTAAACAGCGCGTTTACAGCACTGGATGCAGAGCTGCTAGTGCTGGATCCGGTGCCCGTGGACACCGTAGCAGCCAACGTAGCCGTCGAAGGTGACGAGGCCGCATGGACGGCGCTGGAGTTGCCGCCCGCCGGTGGACGAGACGCGGTCTGCATTGCGATTGCGGCGTCCGTGTAATTGCCGACCATTCCATGCACGGATTGAGCAGCTGTCTCAGCGTCAGGCGCAGCAGGGACCGGGACCGCAGTGCCGACGGCAACGAGCGTGTATGTCTTCGTTGCTGTGCTCGTAGCAGCACACCCCAGCTGGCCGGCCGAGCACCCTTCCACCGTCGCTGCGTTGCCTGCCGCGTATCCCGCACTCGTGGTAGCGGGGAGAGTTGTGGTTTCTCCGTGAACGTGGATCGCAGCGACACCCTCCGGCCCTGAGCTAGTACCAGTATCCACACCGGTAGATGTGGCATGCACGGGCATCACGAGTGTCTCGGTGGTGTAGGATGTGGTCCGTGCGGTGGCATCGCACACTGGCCCCGAAGGACAGGAGGTGATAGTGGCGATGCGCGTGCTGAGCGTCGTGGATGCCGGAGCTGTGGCAGCCCCCTGGCCAAGTTTCACAGCCGTGTCGGTGGAGTCTAGGGCGTTCGAGTCGGTGAATTGGCCGGCGGAGCTGAGAGTTGGCCCGGCTGAGCCAGTCCTCGACGCCTCGGCGATGGGACAGATAGTAGTAGAAACCACGAGGGTCTCGGTGGTCAGGTACGTGGTCCTGGCGCGGGCTGGACAGTTTGTGGCAGCGCCGGGACACGCGGTGATGGTCGCGGTGCGGGTGCTGAAGATCGTCGAGGTGGTGTACTCTTCGTCGAGCTGGGTAGAGCCACCCGTGCTGTGGTTGTTGGGGGTGACAGTGGTGGATGTCTGGCCGGAACCGGAAGCAGTGGGGATGGTGGCTTCGTCGGTGCGTGTCACGGGACGGATTGTCGTGGATGCAACGATCGTCTCGGTGGTAAGGAAGGTCGTCTTGGAGCGAGCGGGGCAATCGGTCACTGAGCCGGGGCAGGCGGTTACGGTGGTTGTTCGCGTGCTGAAGATGGTCGACGTGGTGAACCCCTGCCCTTCAGCGGAGGTGTCACTGTGAGCTGCGCTCGCTCCTGCGTTGACTCCAGTGGGCTGGGTGATGCTAGTTCCAGTCACAGGGCACACTGTGGTTGACAGCACGATAGTCTCTGTTGTTAGGAACGTAGTACGCGATCTGGCGGGGCAGTTGGTCACGGAGCTAGGGCATGCGGTGATGGTAGCTGTTCGCGTGCTGAAGATCGTCGACGTGGTGAAGCCCTCCTCCTGAGGACTTTCGCCGTGAGCTGCGCTCGCCGCATTGGTAGCGATAGGCTGGGTAAGACTGGTCTCAGTAACTGGGCACACTGTCGTCGACAGCACGATAGTCTCTGTCGTGAGGAATGTAGTACGCGATCTGGCGGGACAGTTGGTCACCGAGCTAGGGCATGCGGTGATGGTCGCCGTCCGGGTCGTCAGTACCGTCGAGGTGGTCATTGCAACCTCGCTGGATGTCGTAGTCTGTCCGGTGCTGGATGCTGCCGTTCCAATGGGAAGGGAAGTTCGTGTTGTGCCTGCAGAGCATATCGTGGTACTGGAGGTGATCGTTTCGGTGACTGAGATGGTCGTGGTTCGGCGGGTGGGCCGGCCAGAGCTGAGCGCTGAGCTTGACGGCATCGGTATCCCGCCAAGTGAGCTGTTGGGCCTTATAATGGGAGTGCTTGAAGAAGCATTGGGTGGAATGGATGAGCTGCGAGCGAGGGAGGATGCGACCGACGAGGACGAGGGAATGACAGGCGCCGTGGACGAGCTAGGACGCGACGATGCAGATGGTGGAATGACAGCTCTCGAGCTCGGAGTTAAAGAGCGGACTGGTGAGGACACGCTGGACGGCGCAACAGACGCAGATGAAGCCCTCACACTAGAGCTAACAGCAGACGATAAAGTCGAGACAGACGAAGCGGACGGCGAGGGAATGGCCACCGAAACAGCAGCAGATCTGGTCGAAACAAGAGCGATCGATGTACTTTGGCTAGGAAGGACCACCGACGAAGGAGTAGCATTCGTCGTCGGGGAGGGTGTGGGCGTGCTGGAGATCGTCACTGTATACGTCGTGGTATACTCGGTGGTCACATACTCGGTCGAATACGCCGTCTCCAAGGACGCAGTCACAGTGCCCACACACGGATTGGTGGTATGCCACGTTATCGCCTGATAGCCGGCGCCGGACCCGAGGGTCTGGCTTGCCGCCGCCGAGATGAAGTAACAGGTCCTCAACGCCGGGTCGTAGTTGATTGCATTACACACGTTCGGCACTATGCCGCAGACTTGGACGCACTGATTGATATTGTTGACCCACTGACCCATCGCCGACAGCTGCGTTGCGGTAGAGCCTCCGACGACCGAGGCATCCGTGCAGTATTCTTCGTACCAAGTGCCGGAACGCGACCAAATGTAATTCGAGCACTGCGCGGAAGACGGAGGGGTGGTTGTGGCGGGAGTGCAGGTAGCAGCGGTGGAAAAGACAGTGGATGTGCTTGTCACGACATTGGTGAGAGTGGTGGTATAGGAAGAGGTGAGCGTCGCAACAGTCTCGCCTCCTACACTCGCTCCAGGTCGAGCGATGGTCAGGGCTAGACTGCTTGGTGCCAGTGCTGAGAGCAGCAGCAAGCCATTGGTGGGTGAAAGGCCCATGGTGGGCAACGAGTGACTATTCCTCGTGGAATTAAAAGAACGACAACGAGGATATGGGTGCAAGGATGAGAGAGATTTTGAATGAAGAGCGCAGAGAAAAAGAGCAATCGAGAAGCAGGTCCAGGGGCCTGGGTAGATTTTGCTCGTGTGGAGGCCATCGTGTCTGGAAAAGACTCGGGGCTCCACCTCGTCCAATCCTGCTCGGATACCAGTTCGTATAGACCCTTCTTGTCAGGAACCGGCGGAGCTACTCTGAGTCTGGTGAATAATAATTACTCAGTTGAGCTAGAGTCATAACGTGGCGTGGGCTAGAGACTGGAGCTGGAAGCAAGTAGGGCAAATTGGGCCGAGGAGTTCGATAGTCAGCCTTGGCGGGATGCCTACCAACACAATCGCTTGAATTGATAGGGGCCCGTTCTGTAGCGATTTTTTGAGGATGGGTGTTAGGATACAATATCTTTATTGCTTAGTGGTTGGACTTTTGAACTTGCTAAATTCTCTGCGTGGACAACTCGCCTGGGAATCGCCTGAGATCACGTGGCCTGGTTTACCGACACCTTCTCTGTGTCAGGAATGGTTCTACAATCAAAATCTTGATAATCTCATCGGGGTGAATCACTGCGATTTCGTCAAGTATTAGTTTAATCGCTTGATGCATGGTAGAAACTGTCAGTAATTCTTTCCTGATTCAACCGGATATATTCATCGCCCCATACACAAGCAAAGACGAGGCATGAGACGAAGCCCTATCCCATGTCTGCTGAGGAACATGTATCGTTAGGCAGATTCTCCCGAAGGGGGAATCTGCCGCTGCCTGACGCTGTGTTTGGAAAGGTGAAAGAAGGGGGGTCTGGGGGTTCTCCCCCAGAATGATGCTGCTGCTGCGGCTGCCACGCCACCAAGGATGAAAACCAGGCCGCATTGCATTCAAATCAAACGGCTTTCGTCTCGAGCCCATCCCGATGCGCAGTCACAACCCCCCACTGCACATGCCCGTACCCGTTGGCAGCCATATAGTCCTTCCACTCCTGATCCCCATTATCCAGCTCCGCGCCGGGATCCTCCAGCACAAACCATGCGAGCAAGGCCTCAACCACCGCAAACCCGGACCCAATAAGGAACACCGCCTGAGTCCCATGGAACTCGTCGTCGCCCCAGCTGGCCAGGATCGGCTTGAACACCTGCGTTCCGATGGCCGCGCCGGCCTTGCTCCACGCCGCGGCAAACCCGACCCCGTGTCCGCGCAACGCCGTAGGGAAGCTCTCGCTTGCAGTCAGCACAATCGTGGAACCGGGGCCGACCTCCCCGAGCGTCAGGAAGACGCCATACAACACAATAAAGAGGGGAAGGGAGCTCTCGATGTACTTCAGTGCGCCGCCGAGGATGAAACCCAGGATCGCTTGGAGCAGGAAGCCCAGCGCCATCGTCTTGCGGCGACCAATTCTGTCCGACAGGAATCCGCCGATGAAGGCGCCCGGGATGTAGAAGCAATTGATCAGCGTTCCCCAGGCCATGGTCAGAGCCAAGGACGAGGTTGGGTTCACGCGACCGACGATCGTGGACGAAAAGAGCCCGAAGGGATAGGAGATGTAATTGTACCTGTTGTGGTTGTCACCGTAAGCATGTGGATGGGGCACCAAGGTTAGGGCTGCTCACAAGAACCACGATCCACACACCCCCAGCAACGGCCGCCAATATTTCTTCAACGCAAGCGTATAAGGTATCCGTTGCTCAACCATGGCACTTTTCCTGTACGCCGAGCTGACCGCCATGCGATAGCGGAACCAGAAGATCGACAGCGGCGGGATAGCACCCAGCGCCAGAGAGATGCGCCACACCGCGTTGTAGTGTCGCACCTGCTGATGGAAACACAGCAACAGGAGCAAGGGAACCAGGGCGCCGAATGCGAAGCCCAACGACGCGGAGAGATCGGCGATCATGGCGAAGATGAAGCCGCGCTTGCTTCGAACGGCGGATTCCTCGTCTGTTGCTTCGGCTGCGCCGGCGCCGGCTACGGGATATTCCCTACCAGCTCATGTTAGACCTACCTCGCAGTAGATATGCTTGCAAGCAAGGAACACTCACCCCCCAGCACCCACCCCCGCAATCCCCCGAGCAATGATCAACATCCACAGCATCCCGTCTTGACTCGTCCCACTGGCCCCAGCACTCAATGCGATGCCCACGACCAGAATGGCAGTTGTCAGGACAGCGCCGGTCTTGCGGCCCAGCTTGTCGGAGATGTAGCCAAACGACAGCATCCCGATGATCATCCCGACCATGAAAGCATTCGACAACCGCGACGCGACAGCTGTGGTCAGAGCGTTGGGGTAGATGACCCCCATGATGAGTTCGAGGTTGCCGATGATAGATGCGTTGAACCCATCGGAGCCGATGGCGAGCCCGGAAAAGATCACCATCAGGACAATTGATAGTTTTGAGGCTTTGGGGCGCAGAGCCACCTCTGACGTGGCAGGGACGTCATGGATGCTTGCTCGAACCTTCTCTTCCTTTGCGTCGTGCTTCGATTGGGACGGCGAAGGGCGAACCTCTTCGGATACTGTAGGTGTGTCCATGGCCATCGGTTGGGGTTCAACAGCCGTAGGAGCGCCACGGTAGGTCTGTATTTATGCCTCCATCCCGGCCGTGCCGTGCCTTGGCCGACACCAGATAAGAAAGACGGTTTGGGAAGGGCTGCATGATGGTCGAGGATTGTGACCAACCACTCTGCGCGCTGAGAAGACTCGAGGCTATAGGACGGGATCTTCCCCGCACGAGAGGACGCGGCCAGAGGTGGCGGCATTAACTAACTTGGCGAGCGTGAGGGGAAGTTGCTATGATAAGATACGCTGAGGAGATAAGAGGCACTACATTGGAGAGTAGAGAACATGCCACCTTTGCCGATAGGTCTCTGGCTCGGATTGAGTCCACGGTAGTCCATCTCATTTCATGTCAACTCAGTAACCATATATCAGGCCGAAACATTGCACAGTTCTTGACTTGGTCATAGGTCTCCGCGGAGTATAAATGGTGGACACCCGTCGATGAAGATTTAAAATCTATGCAAAACACAGCAAAGGTTCCATTTACATGGTGCGATGCCATTAGCTGTTCAACTAAGTTCGGGGCACCCAGTCCTGATTGTCTGGTAGCAAACATCGCGTGTATCAGACCGGTGTGACAACATACGTCTCCCCAACCTTCGTCCTGACTGGCCCCGTGTAACCCTGCCCGTTAATCGCAACCGAGGAGCCATTCATACACCGCAGCTGCAACTCCCCACCAGCACGCGAGGTGATATTCGCATGAACCAACTTCCCCGCCTCCCACTGGATGTCAACTACAAAGTTGCCCCTGGCCACCAACCCCGCCACTGATCCCTTGGGTAAGGCAGATGGCAAAGCCGGCAGCAGATGAGTGATCCCAGCATGGCTCTGCAATAGCATCTCCGTGACGCCACTCACGAACCCAAAGTTGCCGTCAATCTGGAACTGGTATGGGCCGACCGGGCCTTCATTGGTGTTGTACAAGTTATAGGGAGTGGGGTATACCGCAAACCATTGGGTCAGTTGCTCCCACGCGTCATCACCGCGAAATACCCGGGCATACTGATTGATCAGCCAGGTCCGAGACCAGCCGGTTGTCCCAGACCGGTGGGAAACACGTCGGTCCAGGAGCACTTCGGCCGCAGTCCCAAGGGTGCTGTTCAACAGCGGGCTGAATTGCCGACCGGGCATCAGAGCCCACAGGGGTGAAAGGTGCTTCTGCCCGATGGCCTTTTCTTTGTACTCCTTGCGCCACTCCAGGATCTGTCCTAACGAGCCGATCAACGGGGGCTGGATGAGGGGCAAAAATGCTTTGGCCGTTTGCACTGCTGTGCCGTTTATCCCTAAGATCGAGGCTGCATCTAAAAGGCTTCGAAACACCTCGGTCATCAGCTGGTTGTCCATGGCGGGGGCTACGTCGACGCTCTGCGCCGCGCCAGCGACAGTCTCATCAGCAGGAACATAGAAGTTATTCTCCGGCGATAGAGATGGCCCCGTGACTTGGTAGCCCTGGTAGGGAAAGGTGTAGCACTCGTAGAACGCAGCAACTTTGACGAAGAACGGATATGCCACTTCGCCGAGGAATGTTGTATCCCCGGTGAAGCGATAGTGGTCCATCATGTGCCACGCCAGCCACGCAGCCCCCATCGGCCACATGGTGGACGCAGTGTAGTTGTCCGTTGGCGCAGGGTCTCCCCACAGATCCAGGTTGTGATGGAACACGGTGCCAGGACAGCCATACATGCGTTTGGCCAACGCCTGTCCACGAGCATCGGCAACTGCCATCAAATCAAACAAAGGTTCCTGCGTCTCAATCAAATTGGTCGGTCCGGCGGGCCAATAGTTCATCTCAATGTTGATGTTGATGGTGTATTTGCCTCCCCACGGAGCTGATGTGGAGTTATTCCAGATACCCTGTAGGTTCGCTGGAAGCGATGTCGCATTGTCTGTACTGCGCGATGAAGCAACGAGTAGGTGTCGACCAAAGTTGAATATTAGCACAGTCAGTTGTACGTCGGCAGATGTATTGCGGGCAATGCTGATGCGCTGGTCGGTAGGAAGACTCGCCCACCCATTTGGCGACGTGCCCAAGTCAAGTGTAACCCGGTCCAAGAGTGATTTGGTATCAGCAACAGCTGCTGCTCTCACAGCGTCATACCCAAGCGTGTAAGCATTGTTTATCTTCTTGCGCATCTCCTTCTCTCGCGCATCTCGTGATGTATATCTGAAGTTGGTTTCCACGTCGAAATACATCTCCAGGGTTGTTGCATTGTGTATGAGTAGAGAGGAACCGGATACGTTGAACATTCCTGCAAATGTTAGCAACGGTATGTGCCTGTCAGAATGAACGTACCTGTATCGGATTTGAAGCGAGCTTCGCCCGTCCATTCAATTGGATCCTCACTCTCGGATTGTCCACTGGTGCCGATTAGAGTAAGGGTATTGTTGCCTTTGGCCACATTGGCCGAAAGCGACTTGATATCCTTGATCCGGGTCATTGTGGCGTTGATGTTCAGTGCTCCCCGTCGGCTGGCCTTAAATCGCGCCACCAGAACACCTTGCGGGTAGCTGGCGACATACTCTCGGCTGCGAAGTCAGGTATCAGTGACAAGTTGCATGAAGCACCTCTTGTTGAAAAGCTTACGTATAGTTCACCCCGTTTATACTGTAGCTTACCCCGGCAATTCCTTCCTTCGTGTCAAGCCAACGGAGATAATTTGACATGTCCACATCAGGATGGCCGAAGTCCAGATTGACGTTGCCAAAGTAGCTGTAAGCCCGCGGCGAGTTGTTGGTTGGGATCATCTGGGCCATGGTCAAGACGTTACCTTCAGTAATGTTGCCATTCAGCAGAAGCTCCCGAACAACAGGCTCGATTTCCGTCGCATTGAGTGGTGTCCGATCCTGAAAGGGCCCCGTCCAGATGGAGTTCTCATTGATGCCGACGACCTCTGCTCCGCCACCATAGATTGTCGCTCCGATTCGACCATTGCCAATCGGCATCCCTTCTTCAAAGGTAGGCCATCGGCCGGGTTGGGTGAACCACATGTATCTGCTGCCATCGAGGGCAGCACTCACATGAGCGCATGCAAGCGAAAGAAGTAGGAGTGCTCCACAGGACATGCTGTGAGCTCTTGTCGATCCAAATTGAGGTCAAAGCGCTGCGGCCATCGCATCGGTCTTCGAAACATCCAATCAATCATTTATATACCATCAAGGTGAGCCCGTATTCTCGCAGCTACCCGGAGAGAATGTCGAGTTGCGGTAGGTGGACTAACGTAACCCCGCAGTACTCCTGGAGATTCGACATACTGAAACATGCAGGGTTTGTGCAATTTAGGCTGAATCGGGACAACCCCATCCGGTGCGATCGGCGGGGGCGGCGTGTCCTGATGCACGGATATGCTGTCCCTGCAGCACTTGCCCCGATCTATGTGCTACCACACCAGGCCCACGTCTGCTCATGCTGTGTTGATTGTGGGCTCAGGGATGTTGACCCTGTCACATGAGTCTGGTTTGAGGGGCTGCAGCTCGCTCAGAAAAGCATGAACGGGCCGATCTCGCTCTCATTCTCCCGAGCATACCTGATCCATTGCCCCATACCCCAGTAGTCCGGTCGAGCCCAGAGGGCCCGTAAGAACTGCAGCACAGTGTGGTTACACCATGCGCCCGTCGCGGCGATTAGCTCCACGAAGGCTCTCTGGATTGTGCTTTGTCTGTGCTCATCGCCCCAACATTCGGTACCCACAATGAATAGGGGGAAGAACAGTACATGCGAGAATACATGCGAGGTGTCTTTCACGAGGCCTTGAAGGTCTTGGAACAGGATGGACAGGTGGAGAGTGATGGCCCACTCTGCATGTCCGCGTGGCGCCAGGGCTTGTTCAACATAAATTAGAATAGCATAGTAATGAGCTTTCACCATAGCATTGAAGTGGATGCGGGTGGCCTCATCATGCCGCGAAGCAGAAGCCGCAGTGACACAGACCTGCCTGTAAGCTTGTTCCACTCTTTCTCGCCACATGCCCATCTCGTGCTCGCCAAGCCCGTACCCCTCGCCATGGAGCTCATAGTTGGAACGCTCCACTGCGGTAATTTCACTAATCAGAATCGTAAAGGCCCAGAGACGGTCTTCGGGCCTTGACTGCAGGGGGCATTTGGTTCTGGGTTGCTGCGTCGAGAAAGACACGAGATTCTTGAAGATCTCGAAATCTTCCACCTCTTTGACAACGAATCTCGACAAAGCATCGTTGGACTGCCGGCCACTGTTTCGCGACTGGTTCCATTCTATCATCGCACGGCACGCTTGCAGGTGCACATTCCAATTTGTGGACTCTGGGATTAACATCTCTTCGTAGCAGAGGGCGACTGCCGTGGCAAGGATGATTGTGAGGGCGGAACACCCGCCGCCTCCGGCCACGGTATCCTTCCGAGGATGGTGACTGACTTCGCGGGTGATGGCTTGATTCAGAGCCTGGAGAGTGCAGTTTCTTAGAACAGGGTAGGCTCTCTGTGCCACAAGTGCCTGTGCGCTGCCAGGGGCGGATGTAACTGACAGGTGAGCGGCTGCAAGGCTAAGGAGCGACAGTCGGAGAGAGGCGGAGCGACAGGTAAGTGGAAGAATGGCCTTCCTCCACGGGTTATCCACACTATCCAGCCAAGTCAAACGAGGAACCACGATAACGTGAAAGTAGTGGAGCAGTTTGTCGCAGAAGGCCGTCGACGAGTGGTGTTGTACGAGAATATGATCACCGGTTGGAGACGGGGCGCGCCAGAGAGCATCCTGCGATGACTTCGCATCGGCCTCGGGGCGGATTGCGACCGCCAGCTCATCTGATAACCTTTCCGCTGTTGTGCTGGTGTCTTTGATGGAAGAACTAGGCTTATGGGTAATCGTCTGGGTCCATTTAAGCTGAAAGGCGTCGAAGCCGGGACAGGAGAGATTGCGGGAGGTGCACTTGTGACAGTGAGGGAGAGTGCGGTCGCATCGGATGCGCCGCTTGGTGCAAAGGCGACAGTCTGCGGCATTCGTGCTCGTGTCAGGACGAAGAGTTCAGCAGTGGATGGGCTGGAACAATCCAGAAAGCAGGAACACTCACCTTTGGATGCGAGTGAGCGATCAGAGGGAAGAGAAGTGATGCGAACGTTTTTCATTTCGCCAAATTGGTGGCCTCTGCAAGGAGAAGAGGGGGAGGAATGCTCAGGCTGACAGAAAAGCATCAGCCGGACGGAGTAGGAGAGGAGGACTCAGAAACAACAATCACAATCTCCCCGGTCGGCGATAAGCACACGCCGCGGCCCCCCCGCACGTGCCGCCCAAAGGGGAATAGTGCTTAGTGCCTGAGGCATGCAGGCAGGAACCCAGAACCTGCTCGTTCTGGGGTGATTATTGGTACAGTACAAAGAATCCTACCCCTACTAGACAGGATTCACACCACTAGTTCATCTTCCTCTTCTTCCGACCAAAGTAGCGTGACGTATCTCCCAAATACAAGTCCACAATCGAGTCTTGCAACAGTAAATGCAACACAATATACCACCCGACTAATCCGGCCACAAAGCACGACGCGCCTCCGGTCTTCTTCAGCGCAATTGCAGCCGCATGGTGTCCGTCCGCCTCGGCAAAGTAGCTGGCAGCCACGGTCAAGAACCCCAGGTCCACCAGGAAGAACACGGCAATATAGGCGAGATTGCTGGGTAAGGAAGCAATGAGGAAGGTAAACACGAAGACCGTCCAAAGAATCATGAAGAACCCTAGCGCATTGTTGTACTGCACAGTATCGCCGCCATATGCTTGCTCAATTCCGAAAGCCGGAGTCAGGATGGCTCCATACCCTGCATAGAAGAGTCCTTCGCTTAATTAGTATATATTGCACTTGTGGTGGGTCCGGCCCGGTTGGGATGATACTCACCAAATGCACTAAACACAGTGTAGGCAAATCCATTCCCGATGGAGAGTTCCCACTGGGCCGTTACCACCAGGCCAAAGGCCGCAATAAAGAAGAAGTTGGCAACAAAGACGTTGGTCGTGGTCACTCCACGCCATTCCATCAGGCTCAACGACAGCGTCGTCAATGTCGTGCCGAATGCGCCCAAGGCGAGAGCCGACTGCACGATGGTTAGAACCATAGCTTTTGGATGACGGGCGTGACCTACTCCGGCGCCTAGAGACTTCACTGGCTGGGACTCGTCCAGATGGTGGGAGCCTTGTTGCTCTATGTCCACTGCCGATGAGGTTCCCTTGGCTTCGGTGGTGATGTGGTCGATTGAGTCGGTAACAGACATAGTGACTGATGTCCACAGCAAGGTGGGTGATTTCGATCGTTGTGTTGGTATGGCTTGGGCAACGACCACCTGCGGCTACTTCAAGTATATGTAGCCACCAGTACCGGTATGAAGACTTCACGTCCCATGTTGCGGTTTAGCACATCATTCGTAACTGCAATGACGAGAGATGAACAGACGATCTATCCTTGGTAGTGAATCAAGTCGATTGACACTTGGGGGTCTAGGGATGAGAACGGATTCGCTAATGTGGTCTTCCGGCCCAATACGTGTGCAATGTATACATCGCATTGGAGCTGTCGGCCGATACCGATCGCCTAAGAAAGTCTCGGATGAGGTGCTTGGCTGAATTTCAGGGCAGATTAAGCTTATTTGCCCGCCCTCGGTCGCCCTCCCGAAATTCGCTTCTGCAATGCTGCAACTTGAAAATGCTAAGCCTTCGATTTGCGACCGACGCATCCTCTTTTCGTGTCCGCCGTAGAAAGAAAGACCAAAAGTGATCGTGAATGGTGTGCTATACATCTGTGCGTGCTGGGCTCCTACTTCGTGGACATGGAAACCAGGGGCGATCTTTGCCCGGATCCTTGGGGAAGGTACTGTACTCAGCGTAGGCGGGAATTGCGTGCTCTAGAGCCGGCTTACCTCATCCCATGCAATCTTGAGCTAGCACCAAGCAGTCTGCAATTCATCCATGTCACCACGTCTTACCTCAAGACGAACTTCCAAGATCGCTTCCATTGCAATGACTTCTTCAGAGAACCTCCTGTACACGAACGGGACTCCTGACGGAGAGACAGGGCCACAGCCTCGGCTTTTATCGCCCGGCCATGTCTTATCGGCCTGATCGTCCCGTTGCAGCGGAAATGGCCTGACTGTCGCCTTACTTAAACTTCATCCTAGGTTAACAGTCATTGTGAAGAATATAATCAGTAAATCTCTCTGAAGAGGTATGCCTAAGTAGCACTACGTCAGATCAGCGCGCGGTGTGCCTTGCAACGATCATCCATCTTGATGCGCTATGGCCTAACACTATACGGAAGGGAATATATATCTTGTTCTCGGAGGAAGCCCACAACACCCAACCGAAATAAGGGGGGCATTATGATAAAGCTCAGGAATGGATGATATCGAATGATATCCTGATTCTGGGTGGTCAGATGGTTGGTCAAATTAGCTAAGTTCTCTGCGTGTAAACAAGCCTAGTGAGTCGCCTTGGATCACGTGGCCGGATCACCCAGGAACGCCGACGGGTTACTGGCAGATGGTCGAGAAGTAGAGACCTGACCAGGTTGAATAGGTATATATAGAAGTCCGAGATATCTTAGGAAAACACTTATGTATCCGGTCAGTTGAGCGACTGAGCAGATAGTTTGGGCAGGCGAGACTCAACCCCGGGCCCGCGGACGCACCTACTGAAGTCGGACGGAGCGAGGACAACTGCCAATGGGAACGCGATCAAAGAACAAGCCCAGACAGAGGGGTCTTGGCATTGTAAGTTCCAAGCTGTGCCTGGGCGAGCCCATCCTCGAATAGAGTCCCAGGCTCTCAGCTGCAAGTGGAGCAGAAGTGACGGGATTTGAGGGCTCCACCAATCACCGGTACCTAGGCAACGCGGCGATATTCTTAGCATCGACCGACTTGGCGCTAAACAAGTTAGGACGGGAAAAGTGGCCCACCAGCAAAAGTGGAGGGGAGAAATCGTTCAAATCTCCCCTCGAGCCAGATGGTCTCCCTGATGGTCTCCAGGTTTTGTCTCTACCCCACACAATAGGTGGTCGGTCATGTCAGATTTGATGGCCTCATAGGGAATCATGACTATTGGGGCGCGGTGGGGAGGACAAAAGAGTCCGTCTGTCCAGACTGCCGATCTGGGAGACTCCCAAATTCGGAATTGGTCGTCTGTGGCTGGTTCAAGTTATCCAACCTGGAGTCCATCTCGCTCGTTTTCTATGCAGCGTATAACCGGACAGAGGAGAAATCGAGGTGGGATATCGACGCGAGTTCAGCGCCCACCGGGTCAAGAATGGATGCAAGGTGCTTTGCTCTGTGCTTACATTGCCACGGCGATTGCAAGTGTGAATTTTATCTTTATCCTTATCGCGATGGGAATCGGCTATTCCAAACGAACCACCGCGCACAGCTTCTCGCGACTCCGACTGTACCACGGTCACTGTAATCGAACCAGTCACTGGGCGACCGCCATCCACATCATCATCAACCTCTTTTCCACTGCCCTACTAGCGGCCAGCAGCCATGCCATGCAGTGCGTGGGAGCCCCCACCCGCGAAGATGTGGACCAGGAACACAAGCAGCGCCGCTGGCTGGATATTGGAGTGGTGAGCTGGCGCAATTTCCGCATCATGAACCCTAAGCGGAAAGTCCTGTGGCTGTTGCTTCTTCTCAGCTCAACCCCCATCCATATGCTGTGTGTCAATAATGCCCGTGCCCTATTCCTAACCACGCTTTTTCGTATCCCGCACTAACCTGCGTCTATACAGCTACAACTCCGTGGTGTACGCCTCGATCGTAACCTACAACTATGCCATGGTCTTGATCCCGGACGATCTGTCTCCGACCGAGTCGCTGGTCCAGGCGAACCATTCGGCCAGCTTCTATGCGGCAGTGGGGAGCACCCCTGAGGCGATTCGCACCGAGATCTTCAATGGGACTTTCACCAACATGACCAACGAAGAGTGTCTCGACAGCTACGATGTGCAATATAACACGCAACAGTCCACCCTGATCTTTGTGGCCGACCGACGATTTTTCCAGAATCAAAGCAGCTTTAGCGCGATGATGGACGGCTATACCTCCATTTACGACTACGCGAATGACGAAGGGACTGCGGTCGCTGAAGCCGCGATAGCGAACAATACGTGGACAGCGCAGGGGCTCAGCTGGAATCTCTACTCGTCTGCCATCGCATACGAGAACCCTGATGGGTTCCCCCAAATCCCGATTTCCCACTGCATGGCCAAGCGTGCAGTCCAACGATGTGAGCTGCTTTTCAGCCCGTCGATCGCCCTTGCAGTGATTGTCAGCAATATCGTCAAGGTTGTATGTATGTTCTTGGCCGCTCGAACGAACCGTCCAGGGATCTTACTGCGAGTGGGCGACGCCGTCGCCTCGTTCCTCAACCAGCCTGATCTCACTACCCAGGACCGTTGTCTCATGTCGCGGGAAGATATGACCCATGGTCCTGACCCCTGGGAACTCGCACCTAGTAGTGGGAGTATCTTTCGGCGCTGGCTGTGTTCCCTGCGGTCGCAGAGAACGATGGACATCGCTTTGGTGAACATCTCCACGAATAGCTCCACCTCCCCAAGTGAAGGGGTGTTGGAGGGACATCGTCCCAGGAAGTTGTCCGGTCGGAAGTTCTGGTTCCAAGCTGCGAGTTGGAAACGATGGGTGCTTGCTCTCTTCCTGTCAGTCTTTCCCGACCCAATGACTTGGATTTAGACCCTAACATAATCTCCCCAGGTTCTCCGCCTGTATCGGCGTGCCCAGCTGGCTGTATCACGCCCTCGTCACCGAAGCAGAATGGTCTCTGGAAGACCAGTGGTACCTGGGATTTGGGAGTCCGAACTACGAAACCGGGCTATATTTCGGCACCAGCAACATCCTGGCCCTGGCTCTCCTGACCAACTCCCCCCAACTGGTGTTTTCCATCTTGTACTTCGTCAGCAAGAACCTGCTATCGTGCATGCTGGTCACGGCCGAGTACAACGACTATGCGACGCAGCGCAAGCCTCTCCGCGTTTCTTGGCCCCGGGTCCACCAACGATCCTCCTACTACCTCTCCTTGCCGATCCGATACAGCGTCCCGTTGTTTGTCATGTCTGCCGCCCTGCATTGGCTCCTCACCGAAAGCTTCTACTCCGTCGACTGGAATGTGTACAACGTGTTTGGGGAGGTCGATTACGATGACTCCCCGGATGGATGTGGCTTTTCCCCGATGGCAATTCTAATGACTATCATCCTCCTCGGGGTGGCGTTGTGCGCACTGCTGCTGCTGGGTGCGCGTCGCTTCAAGTCTCCCATGCCGTTGGCGGCGCATTGCAGTGCCGTCATCAGTGCTGCTTGTCATCCCCCGCCCGAAGATGAGAGCGCTGCTTTCCAACCGGTCATGTGGGGGGAGGTCAGTCATCCCCAGAACGCCACCCATGGTCATTGTACCTTTACATCACATGCAGTGGCTATCCCCTCCATGTCCCGTCTATATACTTGAATGATCTAAATTGTGCATCTTTTGGAATCTCTCTTCTTGGCCCATTCGAGAAGTCAAACCCTAAAACCTACCGTCTAGATGACTGGAATTGGCTTATTCCAGTCCCTCAGCTCTTCCTGCCGACCCGACGGTGTCATATCCATGAGAAAATAGAAAGACTGGATTCCCTCGACCCCTGGGTCCGATGTCTCGTATGTGTGACTGATGAACACGCTCCTCCCGCAAACCTACTACTCGGCTTCCAGGTGATGGTTTCCCTCCTCGCTTCCCCTTGCTCCCACACCTGGTGTGCCTTGGTCAAAATGAGAAATTGGAACAGCAACCAAGGTGGTGTCTCTGCTGTGCAGGTATTGAAATGGAGGAGCATGGCCCACGCCGAAGGCATGGGCGATACTGCTGCGACTGTCGTCCTCGGCCGCCAGCATCACGTGGTAGACAATCAAGTCTTAGAAGAGTTGACCGTGGACACACAAGGCCACGTGGCTGTGGGGTTTCGTGATAGCGAGATTGATGATAACTTGGATTTTGATCCCTGTGAACGATGTCAAGGTATTTTGGGATGTCTTCTACTCGGACTAGAACCGGATGTATACCTGAAGCTTTGGCGAGAAGTCAGGGAAGCAACACTCCGATCACCTTTGACTGAGCACGGAAGATGCAGTACCTGCGATGGACCATCAAGGAACGTCTCCGCCTGCATGCAGCAACCGGGCTGCCCTAGTGGCGGGGTTTTGCCGGCCAGAAACCACAGTGGCCGGGATATTCTTCCCAGAGAAGGTGAGTCGCTACCTAAGGTCCGGTCCAACATTCCGAATCATGCAAAATGAATACGCGATGAAATTGATAGTCGGCATTAACAGCTGGGTCGCTCATTACAATCCGCAGGTGTATGGGACAGGCGCGACCGTATTTCGACCCGAGCGCTGGGATCCCACCCACATGGACAAGGAGCGGCTCAAGCAAATGGAGCAGTATTCCCCCCCCTTCGGAGCTGGGACACGCCCGTGTATTGCAAACAACATCTCAATTCTGGAGATTACCAAAGTCATCGCGGAACTCGCGAGACGATAGGATATCAAGCCGGTATCGCAGGGGATAAACACTGTCAATCATTGGTTCGTAAAGCAGAAGGATGTCATGGTACACTTGCGGCAAGTAGAGCGGTAAACCGGGTCGGGTCAAGTGCTCCTCAGCGTACTGGTGGAGCATGACCAGGGAGATCCATGGTTCCTGGTAGGCACAATTCATCGCATGTCTATTCTAGGGTCCGCAGTCAGGCGCTTCCGTCATGCTTGACTTTTTTCCACAGGCAGAGTAATGGAATCATGGTTTGTCCTTGCTATCATGGCCATCCATGGTCACCGGGAACAAAGATCAGTCCATTTTGCCACACAGCATCACTACCCGAAACAAAAGCGACCGAAGTAACTCTGCCCGTCGTGCTACAAGATGCAGAATACCTTGAGCGGTTATAAAACAAAGCTTGGCGGTTAGTACGAGGCCGATGGCTGACCTGGTACGAGGAGGAGAACAAGCTTGTCAAAAGGCACACTTGTTGAAACGAGCTCCCCCGATACTAATTATCTTTAAAATGAAAAATATCCGGTTTTGGCATGTAGTCCCCGATATTGTCTACTTATATTACGGAGTACAAGCACTGGCTGGCTTCACCGCCTGGGACAGAAGCAGACCCATTCCGGAACATGGCCATTCGCCGCGGATAGTGATCATTCTACGCAGATCAGGTTTACCTGTCGGATGATAGGTGTTTGTCTGAAAACAAGAACCTTTACCCTTCTATATTCACCCTTATCATCAATAGGACTAGCCTACTATAGTCTAGAATGGATCAGCTGTCACGGGCTAAACATCTTCTTTCCCGACTTGCGCTCTCAGCTCTTGCCACGTGTACCCCACCTTTTGAGCCAGTTCAAGAGCGCCCTTCCCTTCGCAGAGCTTGACAATCTCGCCATTGAGATAAATCGAGGTCTCAGCGCCCCTGAGGATCAGAAACTTCATGAAGAAAGCAGCCGCCACGGAGGTCTTTCTCGAAGCTATATACAACGCAGTCTGGCCGTTGGCAGCGTGGTGATTGATCTTCGCTGCCACCTGCAATAGCTGTTCTCCCAGGGCAACTGAGCAGCTTGATCGGGCAACGCGCACGAGGAGAGTGCCTAAAAAATTTACCGGGAGGTATGGCCCCAAGCGGCTGAGGAGGCGTTTGACCCTGGCTTCCTTTAGCTCGTTGCCTTGAATTTCTGTGAACAAGGACTGCCGAAAGAGGGTCCACTCCCACCAATGCAGTCTTAACTTGGGATCAAGATCTGGGTTCTCTATCATTGTGAGAATCATCTGTTCCCATTGTCCGAAAATGCCTTCCGACCTCGTTTTCAGAACCGCTGACATCATGGATGGCAAGTCATCGACTTTAAGGCTCTCCAACGCCCATGCGCCGAAATCGTCTTGGTCGCTGGTGACAGCGGCGATCCGAATCTTTATTGGTACGGCGCCCCTTTCTTCGCTGGCAGGGGCTAAGAGCTCGGTCAGGGCAAGCGACCCCTGCTCGGCTGCCATCAGCCTGGCATGCGCAAGGACTTCCGACTTGAGCTTCTTGCCAGCTGGGGAGGAGATCAGATGCCGCACACGGTCAACCTGTCCCTCACTAATTAAAACAAAGAGCAGGGGCTGGGCCTCTTCTTCATCGAGAGCGTCGAAAGTGGCGTCGTTGTCTCCTGCTGCTTCTGAGCCGTGTGTCTCCAGTGCGGAGAGAACATGATACTGTTTCCAGTGTTGATCACGTCTCATAGTGGTGTGAAAGCCGATGGTGGAAAAATCGCAGCTTGGGACGAAACATTTCCATGGCCGGTCATGATTCTGAACATGTTGATCGCGCTCGTCGGTCGTGGCAAACCCGCGCAGGCTCCGCTTGCAGAAAAGGTAAGTGCATCGAAAGAGTTGCGAACCATAGTTCCGTTCCATGTCTTGTCGGCATTCGGACTTGGCGAGTAGGGCCTCATGCTGTCTCTGCAGCCGTAGCCACATCTGAGAAGTAACTAGAGGATCCTTGTTGACCCACGACGCGCCTGTTTGGGATCGAATTTCAGTTGACAATGCTTGAGCATAAGGCATTTGCAAACAGCCAAAAAGCCTTTATGGCTTACCATTCTTCCGATTCCAGTCCCATCGTTTCTCGCAGGAGTAAAACGCTCTTGCATCCCCTGCAAAATTACGCGCTCGCCGATACGCCACAATTTCTGTGTTTGCTTCTGAAAATACACGTTCAACACGACCCCAGATTTGGTTTTGGAAGTTTTCCGGATTCTCAAGTCGCTGCGATACTTTATCGAGTCGG
Organism: Aspergillus aculeatinus CBS 121060; assembly: GCF_003184765.1. Lineage (NCBI taxonomy): Eukaryota > Fungi > Ascomycota > Eurotiomycetes > Eurotiales > Aspergillaceae > Aspergillus > Aspergillus aculeatinus. Next base: position 40,095 of record NW_020291543.1, on the reverse strand, counting down.
CCAACGAGCGGGTCATTTACCTTAACACCAGCGTCCTTCCAGTCTGAGGGTAGAGTGCTAGATAGTAAGACTGGCCAGTAAAAATTTGCATAGTCAAAAAGCCGGAATCGACCCCGCAGAATCTGCTCTTGAATCACCTCCTCCTCTACCTCAAGATCAACGATCCCTGACATGAGATATGCCAGCAAACAATCGAGAAGATTGCGCCTCGCAATGGCCTGATTTATGAAGAAGGGAACTCTCTCACTGAAAATGTATCTGCCACGGATTGTCAGTGAACATGTCCTATCTCACCTAATGAACGCGGACTTCTCCGGCTCCAGACTTACACCACGGCCGTGAAATGAACAAACTGGAGCTTTTCATCTGCAACCTCGATTATTGGACCGCAGAGTTGAACAAAGTCGACACTCAAGAAGTCTTGTGAACTACTTTGATCACGGGATGTTCTTTCGACATCATCAACCTCTACTGACAAAGCCTGTTCCATTTCCCGAGTGGTCAAAGGAATGGGCGCAGTACCGAGCCAGCCCAGGATCTTCCTACATTGATCTCGCTTTCGGTGACTCAAGTCGTTGATTCTTTGGAGGATGCGGTGATATCTGGGCACGCACGGGTTTAGAATGTGACAGGCCCCATATTACTTAAACAACTCGATGAAATGAGCTATCACTCACGCCGTATTGAGATCTTCGGGCAGAGCTCTGAGCTCCCGGCGAATATCGTCCATCCTGGTAATGCTCTGTAAGTTGTCCAACACGATTCGTGCATATAAAAACATGCCTAGACATGGCCTCCCCTCAACTTCCAATTAGCGCCATGATACACCGATAGAGGAGGAACTCAATTGGAATGGCAACCACCAGACTTAACTGACCTTTTGCCTTGGCTGCCAGCGGCGACAACAGAACGCCAATCTCAGTCTCCATGGTGGGGAGACATTCCAGGCCATTGATCCAGCTACGAGCGCGGTGGTTGATATAATGCTGGATGCTACCTGCATTTCGATCATGGACATTGATAGTGATAGCCTTGCCATCGAGTCTCCGGAAAATGTCCCCTTCGGGACGACTGCCGATGAGGATGCGCACTCCGGGACACCCCTTGACGAGGTCCTCCAACCGCTCCAGCAGCACCTGTCGCTCGTACTCCTCTATCTCATCCAATCCATCAATGATGATCCGGGTCTGGTCGGCGGTTCGAAGGAAGGCATTCAATAGCTCGGTCACCTGCAGTGTGCTCCCACGCAGTTCGCGTTCTTTGGCTTCCAGAAGCACGGCTTGCAGGTCCGGCTCCTCGTCGGCTGCCTGAAAAAGCATCGACTGTAGCACCTTGAGGGCCGTGGAGGTATCGTTTGCACAGTGGCTTATAACCGCGAAAAGACATCGCTGATTCTTGTCGCGAAACTGCCTCACCGCGGCCGAGCACAGGTAGGACTTGCCCGCCCCTGGCATGCCCTGTAGCCAGAGCCATGGATTGGTGGGGGGTGTCGTATCATCTGCCCACTGTTTGAAAGAGGAATCCTGAAAGAGCCACTTCGCACAGCCTGGGACGGACCGGTTTTGGATCCAGTCTAGGCGTTCGTCGAACGATGCTGGTGCGATCCGCCCCTTGAGATCCGTGTAACGATGCCGATCTTGTAGAGTCTGGATTGCCGCCAACTGCTCAAGCGACTTCAAGCGAGCCTTTTGGGCTTCTGTGACATCGACAAGCGTAACCTCGTCTCTTAACAAGCTCGCATGCAACTCGATGTTGCCAACTACCGAGTCCAGCTTTTTTTGGTAGCTTGGCCAAATCGCCTCAAACACTTGTTTCCAGCCTGACATAGAAAAAGAGGGTCAGCCTAGCATGGTAGGATTAAGGTGTATTGGTCAGTTGAGTATTTGACTCACGGCGCTTCCGGAAAAAGTCAAGGTTGACTCGGTAGAAATCGAGGAGATCCCCATAAAACAGGGCTAGAGCGGCGCGGATGGCATCACTCCATTCAAAAGCCCCTAGAACAGTGGCAAACTGGGGGAGAGCATAGCCGACCTTGACCATTGTGTCCGCCACTCGGTCAAAGGCACTGGAGAGCTGACTGGACCATAGCAAGAGCAGCTTGATCGGACCCCACAGAAGCGCCAGCTCGGGCTTCACTTGGAGAAAGGCTTCGATAACCCCGCTATAGGAAGAGAGGCGGTCGAGAAAAGGCCGAATGCGAGCGAGATTGCGAAGCGCCCCCTTCCCCGCAGCCTCCTCTTGAAGCTTGCTTGTGGCATTGTAGACTTCGCTGATAGAATTAGAGGCGAGGATTTCGCGGTATAAGTCAGGATCTTTCAGACTGTTGCGGAACGATTGCTGTGCTTGATGAAAGACCTCCAAAGCCGGGTCTTGTTGCACCATTATGTCCGTGTCTTGCCTGGGGGCTGATGGGTGGATTGGAAGAAATTGCAGGGTGAATCTGAAGGGGGGAAAGGGGCGCAATTTTAAGTGAAGCTAAACTAACAGACACCGCTTCGCTAGCGCGACACCGTTCGTTTTCTAGTATCTCAACTGCGCCACACGCTAAGCAAAGCACGAGGAGAGTGATCTTTTCCTGAAATAGCTACTCGTGATGCGCGACCTTGTTTTGAAAAGCCGCTAAAAATGGCCGCGGCTGCGCCGGACCGCTCTATAAAGTCGTTGTCATGACACCAGCTTTGGAATCGATCTTTTGCCCTTCCCCACTCATCTGAGATACATAGTATCTGCTATAGCATGAGACTCAAGGCAGCACAATGATCCATTCTAGGAAGCGAAGCCGCGCACTTCAACCTGGGGACAGAGAAACCAAGAAAGCAAAACGCCAATCAGACGCGGCTACAGCCACTGTATGCGAGGAGATCATTGACCTGACGCTAAATGATACTGATGACGGCAACGATACACGGGGTTGCGCCGCGAGCGCGCCAATAGCAGAAGCAACGACTGCAATATCAGACGACAGAAGTGACCCCGATCGCTCAGCTTCTTCGAGCCTAGTGATAAATTTGACTGATATTTGTTTCGGAATGGTAAGAGGCGCGTGACTGCTGTGAATATCCTAACAACCGCTGGCTGACAGACCCTCCGAAGCTCACTATGCGAGCGACGGCCTCTGATGACGGACGCCTTCCAGAGATGTGTACGGCGGCAAATTTATCCTTTCAGGGCGACCTGGTTCGAATCCACTTGGAAGGGGTGGAGAGGAACGTGGCTATTCTTGTCTGCAAGCCGCTGCCGCTCCTGCTGAGCCGGTTTGCCATCACGCTGCAGGCGACGATCTGTGGTCGAGCACCAAAGGCCAATAATGAGAAGGTGAAACACTCAAAAGGCAAAACTGCTAGCAGCCCAAGTATGAGGACGGGCGTCAGGTTCTACTCACTTCGGATACTCCTCTATGGTTCGATTTCCGAAAAGGAGCGAGTAGGAGAATTCCTAGCCGCGGAGGCCATGTTTTTGCAACATCCCCATGCATCCGAGATCAAGTGCGGCGTGCGATATCTGAATCCCCAGTACCTACTCCCACCGGGTAGTGAGACTATGCCGTCGCCCGATCAGCTCTCGATCTCGACATGCTGTGTGGGCCGTGAAAGGCCAGGGCCGGATGTACTGAATGATGAGGAGAAGAACGCGATCTATCGGGTTTTCAATACTACCAACGCTCCAGGGGATATAAAAATAGACATTGAACCTAGTCCCCGGCTTACCACAGCTTTGAAGAGGTCTGATGTCATTTTTCGCGTTTCTTCTCTTTACTCTTCATTCTCATTTTCTCTCTTTGGACACACTATAAGCTTATATCATCGCTAACATATAACACAACAGGCACCAAGTTGAGGCCCTAGTTATGATGATCGAGAAAGAGGAAGGGATCTTTGAGGGCGCACAGTTTCCCTCCATGTGGTTACCCTTTAGGGGGCCTGACGGCAAGTTCCGGTAAGAAATAGGAACCCAATGCAGCTTCCATAATCAAGGCATTGACTGCCAAAGATATCAGAATATTGTTACCAAGCTGTTCGAACTTGAACGTCCAGTTTCTGTCCGCGGTGGGATTTTGGCAGATGTAATTTCTCCCCTAGCTCTTTGTGCCCGATATGCTTCTGACTACATACAGGAAATGGGATTGGGGAAGACACTGTCAAGTCTTGCGCTCATTTGCCACTCACTGGACCGGCGGGAACAGGCTGCCCCACCTAGTATACCACGAGGAACACTGGTCGTTACTCCCAAGTCAAGTATGCTACAGTCAGGGCTCAGAAAATGCCCGAAGTCTCGCAAGAAGCATGGCTGACTCACAACAGCAATACACGGATGGGAATCACAAATCGCGCGGTACGGTCCCTTCCCTGATTCTTGACCCTCTTGCGTTCGAAAATGGAACAAACCCTGAGATAACTATTTTAAGCCATATCTGCCCGAAGCGAATCAAGTGGATGACCTACCATGGCAGCGATCGTCACCAATGGCATAGTACGCTAGGCGCATACGACGTTGTTCTAATGACCTATGATACGTTGAGAGCCGAGGAAGGAAAAAAAGATTCATTGCTCGAACACAGATGGGAAAGAGTCATTCTCGACGAAGGTATGCAGCCCCAGAGACCTGGCTCCCGTGACCGTGGTTGTTGGGCTTTCCCATTGACCTGCATTACTTCTGGTCTTTTCAAACTATAGCCCATAGGATACGAAACCCATTCTCAAAGACCTTCCATGCAGTCCATTCTTTACACGCCCGATACCGATGGTGTCTCACGGGAACGCCCATTCAAAACCGCCTGGAGGATTACGGTGCGCTGCTAAGCTTTATCAGGGTTCCTCCCTTCGAATCCGCCAATGCCTTCAAAGATTTGGTCATAGGTCCGGTTTTGAGCAAGCGGAAAGACAGCCTCGACCTCTTGAAAAAGGTGGTAAGTGCAACGTGCCTGCGACGAACAAAGCTGGACTATACGGCCACTCTCTGCTTGCCCCGAAAGAGCGAGCGCATCGAGCGAGTGCAGATGGAGCGTGAGGATCGGGAAATCTATGAGTTCTTCAAGCGCTTCTCCTATCTCCAGGCCGCGAAGGCCACGCCGACGAGTACAGGAGGGGCCCAGATTCTCGTACTCATCGCTCTGCTGCGGTTGATTTGCAATCACGGCGCGGCGCTGCTGCCGGAAGCGGCTCTTAAAGTATGGCGTGAACGAGATGACACATCCTTCGCCTGGAAAGCACTCGAAGCTGAGACGAGACAATGCGCGGTATGTATCCAGTCTGTCCCAGAATCCCGCTCCGATGGGTCCCAGATGGAGGAATTGGGCTGTGGTCACTGCATCTGCGAGGCTTGCGCAGCGGGCGTAAGCAAGACGCTGTGCCCTAAATGCGAAGCTACCCCTGAACCCAGCCCGTTTACGAAGGCGTCATCGCCGTTGCGGACGAGCGTTACCAACACTCTCGCCATGGAATACAAACCATCCGCTAAGGTCAAGGCTCTACTGCACAATATCACTCAACGTCGGGGCCTAGGCAATAGCACCACTGCTGCCATGAAATTGTAGGAGACGAAAGCATTCTCCCCTTATGTTCCCATTTTCTAGTCTCAGGCGTGGGCAGGATTGCTAAATGGTCTTTCACCCAGCAGTGTCGTCTTCAGTCATTGGACCAAGATGCTCGACCTCATCGCTACTGCCCTATATAGGAAGGGCCTCTCATTCTGTCGAATCGATGGACGATCTACCCTACTTCAACGAAAAGAAGCGCTAGAAGTGTTTGGCAGCGATCCTGAATGCAACATCATGCTTGCCAGTATTGGAGCGGCGGGTGAAGGGTCTGTTCTCGGACATATTTTCTTTTTTCTCCCTCTACCAAACCCACACTCAGATTGCTCATTGGCTCCTATCTTTTTCTCAAAATAGGATTGACCTCACAGTGGCGAACTCAATTCACATCGTGGAGCCCCACTGGAACCCGATGGCCGAAGCGCAAGCCATTGATCGCGTGCACCGCATCGGGCAAAAACGTGATGTGGAAGTGGTCAGGTACATAGTGCGCGAGTCGATCGAATCGGTGAGAAAAGTGGCCAATATTCTCACCCCGCCCCCCGATGCTACCCAAACGTCCAACCTCTTCCTGTGTCTACATGTGCCAAGCCTTCATTTTCGAGTCATTTCAGCATGTGAGAAGATTTGACACTAACATTCAAGTCTTCACTCTCTTTTAACAGTATGTTCAATGGGTTCAACGGGATAAACTTCGCTTGATCAACATTGTGCTTTCACCTTCAGACCGATGTACAAAGAATACCACGCAGGAACGGTGGAAAGTGAGTATTCCATTTCTCATCTTGTCTTTGGTTTACCACTCTTACTGTGCTACCTTCCGAGCAAAGAGATTAATGTATTATTTCATGGCTAGGCATTGCTCGAATACCTGGAATAGGTTACTTATATCCGGTCTGCAAGTATTTTTGTACATCGCAACAGTTGATTATTAGTCAGCTTTTACTGTAAAATAATTGGTCATTGTGCTTCTGAAGGCAGCTAATGATTCATGTTTACTGAACGCTGCAGCCATCCTCCATGCATGTCAAAGTCTGAAGGGAGGTGTACCAAAAATTAAATCTTGAGCGTATATGGATCCTGAAGGTTCCTCTTATCCTGCCAGATTTATCTCGAGCTGCAATCGGCGTAAGTGCCCTGGGGATTTAGGATACCAAATGGATGGAAATTCTATACCGAAATCTTGTTATGTGAATGAGAAAAGCGTCTTCGACTAAAATTGACCCCCGTAATTCTCCTTCAGCACAGTGAAGTGCAAATATATGAATCCTTTCGAAGTCTGCCGGCTATGTCACGACAAATGCACCATTTAGCCCTCCAAAAAGTGTTCACGGCCGTGTGCTACTATATCAAGCAAGCTGTCTGGGTGCTGCATACTCACCGCTTAAAGAACTCGGATTCCTGCAGCTCCCTTTACCACACTACTGATGTCAAAGAATATTGGACATACCACCACATGGTGTAGAAAAAGGCTTTTTCGTCGGCTCAGCTGGAAATAAGTCACACGCCAGGACTTTAGTAGTTGGGTAGCTGACCACCAGCGAGTCCCTTCCGTTGTATGTCTTTGTTTTTGATCTTATTTGTTGTTGTCCTTTGACTCAAAGCGCCCAGAGAAATACTATCATCTTCTGTAGATCTGGATCTTCGGGATAGCCTTGCTCCAAATACCTACAAATTGACTCCCCTTCCAGCACTGTGCGTGGGGTCATCCACCACACTCCCAGTCCCCTAATCTTCGCATACCAGCAGGCCAGTAACAACAATGCCCGAGGATCTTTCGCGAGCAACAGCAGCTTGAAGTTGGACGACATGGTGCTGAGAAATGTGACGAAGCTCAGGATAGTCAGCAAAGGAGGTCGATCACCGAACAGCGCCCACGCAACGTTGACGGCGACGCTACGGTATACCGCTTCAGAGTCCGACGACTGTTTTCCCGTGCCCAGATCAAAGAGCCGCAGAAACGAGGCGGGAACCCCTTGAAGAGGCGCCGGGGGTGGAGCAGGCCGATTCATGATCGGATTGTTTTCCACCGGTGCTAGAGCTGCTGAGATACTGTCTCGCGGAGCGGAGGGCATCTGGCGCCAGACTTCGTCTTTCCCTCGCGCAATCCTTAACCAAGTGGGACCGCTGACGAGATTCGGGGATAACGGCCAAGCCTCTTCTGGACTCGACGCATCGACGTGGCAGAAGACTAGTAGCCACAACAGCATGGACGTGCTGAGCAAGGCGGCTTTGTCACCAGGTTGAGGGCTCTGCGACAGTTTCCGATTGAAGCCAAACAGGGCTCGATCCCAGTGATAGAATTCCGCCCAGTCGGGGGTTAATCGGAAGGGTGTTGTTGTGTGACGCTGGTACATATAAGCTACCGTCGTGATGGCATGCTTGAGGAATGGTGTCTGGGGTGCATCAGTGGGTGATTGATAAAGTATCACTTATCACTGCCTGCTTTTAAAAAAGGCAAAAGGAAAAAGAAAAGAAGAGAAGAGAAAAGAAACGAAGGACGGAAGGGAAGAGCAAGGGAATCAAAATGATGAGCCTACCATCTGTGCCAGTTCGACCACCTGAGTTTGATATACATCCAGCCGTTTGCCATAGCTCATGGTCGGGGCGATTTGTAGTTGGAATTGGTTCATCAGCCGATCGGTCGGGCAAAGCCAAGAAGATAATCCAATCGAGGGCGAGGGCGGAGCAAAAACATGCTCGATGACGGGTTGTAGGGGCTGCGTTTTAGTCTGAGTAAAGCTAAAACTACAGGAGACACCGTAAGCCTGGCATTGCCGACACATGGGTTTGATTTCGTCGCACTGCCATACCAGCATATAGGCGGCAAATTAGCCACTGCAGTCCAGCAGAGAAGGGACACCCACCTTCACCCGTCGAAGCTTGCAGTTTTTACAGCCCCATCTTGATCGCTGTCTAGCACGAGCTGGACCCATGGCCCCAAGACCCAATCTTGTTAAAGCTGTTGTTGGGAAGAGACGAGATTGTAGATGAGTGACATCAAGGTTGTTCTCAGCCTCGCGGGGCATCGCTCTGGATCCAAGCGGGGATGCATGGCGGATGCCGGATTTTCCGGGTTTAAGCGCGGCGGATGGCGCTAGACCTCTTTTCGGTTACAGACCGTTTTGATTGGCTCGATGGTCAATACAGCTTCATTGTCGGGATCGATCAGGTCCATGATCTAATGACGTGGAAACTACTATGTCTGTGATTATATCGAGTATAAGAGCAGGTGCAAGCCCCAAGGGTAGTCGTACAGACACTCTGCTCGTTCAGTCAGTTTCTTTTTGACCCCTAACATTAATCCACTGACTGTACTTTGGCCTACCTTGCAACACTGCGGGTCGCCATCGGGATATATATCCGCGCTTGAACTTCCACCTTCAAAATGCCACCCAACCAAGCAGCTTGGCTGGTCCGTTCCAAGGCTTCTCCCTTTGAAGTCCGATCCGCTCCCTACACACGACCCCGGGAAGGGGAGATTGCTATACGGACTCACGCCGTGGCCATCAATCCCATCGATTGGACTATCCAAGGCCAAGGTACCACCCTGATGTACCAATGGCTATCTTACCCGACCATCTTGGGCACTGATGTAGCCGGAGAGGTGGTTGAGGTCGGACTGAATGTCACCACATTCCGGGTTGGTGACCGTGCTTTCGGCAAAGCATGCGGCACCGACGAAGAGATCAATTCTCACACCCAAGGGGGCTTCCAACTCTATGTCATCCTCGCGGCACATATGGCCTGTCCCATTCCCGATCCACTATCGTATGAGCAAGCTGCAGTGCTACCCCTGGGAGTCTCTACCGCCGCATGTGGACTGTTTGAACCCGACCAGCTCAACCTCAAGCCCCCATGCGCTCGCCCTGAGCTCACCGGCCAGACTGTCATCATTTGGGGCGGGGCTAGCAGTGTCGGTACCTGCGCAATTCAACTCGCTCGGGCTGCAGGATACCGAGTTTTCGCAACCGCCTCACCCAAAAACTTCGAGCTGGTGAGACAGTTAGGCGCCAGTCGGGTGTTCGACTACCGGAGCCAGACGGTCATACCAGACATGATTGCCGCCTGTCAGGGCGAGACTGTGGCGGGAGCACTGACTGTAGGGGCCAATGGAGCAGATTGCTGTTTTGATATTCTCGCTCAATGCACCGGGCCCCGATTCATCTCCATGGCTGCCTATCCAGTGCCACAGCCGCCTCCGGCGCATCTCACGGTTCCTCGTACGGCGCTCGCATTCATGGTCGGAAATTCGAAGTACTGGTACAAATCCCGCATGCGAGGAATCAAGTACAAATACATCTTTGCCAGCACGCTATATCACAATGGGGTGGGGGCTATGGTTTTCCAGCAGTACCTGCCGCAGGCTTTGGCCGAGGGTCGGTTTCGGCCAGCGCCCGAGCCGATCGTTTATGGCAGGGGTCTGGCCGACATTCAAGGGGCAGTGGACTTTCACAAGTTGGGAGTGTCGGCGCAGAAGGTGGTTGTACTCTTGGATGACTGATATTGTTCCTGCCTCGGGTTTGTCGTGGAACAATTTGTTTTCAAAAAAGAAAGGAAAAAAAAAAAAAAAAAAAAAAGAGGTCGGCGAACTAGGTAGCCCCATCTGAGCCATTATTTCAGCAATCACTTTTGTATTGGCACTGGCACATAAAGTTGAGAAAGTTTGGCATGATATAATTGCTCTTTCTGATCAACCGTGTTGAAGCTTCACTCATTGTTTTCCACTCACTATGCATTCTGGGTCTAACGCTGAAATGTGGACCAGGTTGGGCTACGTGTCGAAAGACTGGTTGTTAAGTGGGTGGTTGCAAAGGGTCCTAGGCTGTATAATTTCAGACTCTTCTTCGCACTGTATGCGCAACCTGGACCTGCTTTCGACTCATGCCTAGTAGACCGTGCAATGTACAGATTCTAAAACCCGAGCTGGTAGAAAACCTCGTCTGATCTAGAGAAACAGTAATGTCTGGCCGAGTGCTAGCCAGCCGTGACTGGGAATATCCACTCCGAAGAGCCCTATGGCTTTTTGATTAAACAGTGACTCAGAGTGACTTTCTGGATAGTGACTGTTGGAAAGACAGGGGGAAAGTTGGGTTGGAGAGTCGAGGAGAAACGCGAGGGGCGCCAGAGGGGATTCTATATCATATTGCAGTAAGGGAACAAGCACTAGTCGTGCATCGGCTGTCCTCGGTTCTGTCATTGAGCATCGGAGGAAATGATTTATTGGCCACTGCCGGGGACAGTCCTAGACAGTGGTGTTTGTTCCCGCGGCTCCCAGCAACGGTTCCCTCTCCCTCCCCAACTTGCTCTGTACCTCCGGTTTCTGGCCAACCATCCGCCAATACAGCGCCCAGACCAAAGACAAGAATTGCACTCCCGCGAACACCCCATTGTTCACAACCGGGTATCCATACAGAAAATACCAACCTAAGCCCAGCGGGTCCCAGGTCTCGGCATATACTACCCGGAAGACCCACGATATCGCGACAAGACCAAACACGACGGCCTGAACCGCAAGTCCCGTTAGACTCAGCGCCGTGTCGTGTGCATGGTTTCGACTCTGTGCTGCCTGGAGGAACCAGGAAAAGCCCCCGATGAAAGTAGCCATGGGGGTAAGGAGCACGGCATGATAGAAAATGAACATCTCGCGCAGGTCTTGGCGGGGCCAGCTCTTAGTCTCTGGTGTGAGACCCAATATGTCGATGAGCTCCGGGATCAGCGAGACCAGGAGGGCAAGAATGTAGAGATTGCGATACGGGCCTGTGTCGGAGCCCGGCCGTCGGAGGCGAACGCATAGTATGAAGCTGATCGTCTCTGGTTTAGTGGGCGTGGTACAAGCACCCATAGCGGACACTTACAGGATAAGAAAAAGAGCCCATGTTACGAGGTTTTGAACGAAGTTTAGCCAGTCCCCAGCGCTGAGAGGATCGTGCTTGAAAGTTCCAGCAGCAGCCTCAGGGACATTGATGGAGAGGTAGACTTCTTTCGTGAGCTCTTCAGTCACGACCAGGAGATTAGCAAGCACATAGCCAAGAGATATTCCCGTGCTGCTCTTCTTGGACCAGAGAGCATGAAGCTGAGGAGCGAAGGAGAGGATCGTGAGGACGATTAGAATACTTAAGAAGGTTAGTGCTGTGGGGGCATAGTAGAGGCTAGGTAGAGAATGCGCACACTCTGAGAGAATCAGACGCCTCTGGAAAAGAATCGTCCAGTGGTTGCATCATCTTAACTGGCAAAAGTCGCTGGTTCCTGAAAGGTGGTGGGTGATGGATGATGGATGGTGGATGTTGAGAGGGGAATTGCGGCTGAGGATGCTAGTCTAGCCACAAGCGACTAACTAGTCACTTGGCTACCTTGACAGTGTACGCGTACTACATACAGTATATTACATGTACTGTACTGGACGGACGGACAGCCGAGTTCACTGAGCTGGTGTCCAAGGCCACGAATTCATGTACAGAACATACTTAATTGCGTTATTTGTGCGAAGTCTGCCAATATGGGATCTGCGGCACTGTTTAGAAAGCACTCTGAGTACATAGACGTCAAATATGCTACCGCCTACGCTGAAGCTACGGAATTTCCAGGGGCAAGAGCAAGATCGGTTTTGCGAGCGACAATTTGCAGTGGGTTCCATGCCAGACCATGGTCGACACCACGTTGACTAGAGAATTCCCGCGCCAGATCCTCCAGCCACCCGTGCTCCTCGTCCTTGCCTTGTGCCAGATTAGATTGCAGGATGCCCAGCACTCCACTGAGATAATTGTGATAGTACTGACCCCGAACGGTGTCAGTCCACGAGCCCAGCGTCGCTTCGGTAACGTCGAAACCGTGCTTTCGAAGCGTATCTGGCAACGTTTTGACCCAGCTGTCCGTCAGTCAATAAATGCTTGTCAGGGAGCGCTCATACCAAGCCACAGACACGCGATTTCTCTTTCATGCGAGAGCAAAGCCACATACCTTGGATCGAGATGCTGTTCCTCCAGAAAATGCGAGTACACATGCTCTAAGCGTTGCATAGGCTTAGATAACACCCCGCTCGTGTCACGATCAACCTCCTCCCATTGAAGGTAGCCCCCAGGCTCTGTATGCATCTCTATCAGCCCATGAGATCTGCATTTGTTTCAACGGCAACTTCACATACTCAACAAGGCCTCAGCGAGCCGGATCAATTTGCCCGGGCAATTGTTCCGCACCACGCAGGCCCATAAACGTAGGTGCACCACGTCGAAGGCGGCGAGCATGTCTTCCGGGATCTGATCGGACATGAGGTCCAGAGTGTTCAATTCCACGTTCTGTGGAAGCGTCGAGCGGGGTGGGAAAGCATCAGACGAAACATCGTAGCCGACAATCTCGACTTTCTCCGTATCTATCGATCGGCTAAGCTCGAGGCACCAGATGCTAGATGCGATATGACCGTCAGAGCTTCGGGAGCATTAGCGGAGGGACGAGGGCATACCCTGTTCCCGTGCCGAGATCGGCGACCCTCAGACCCGGCCTCCGGGGAACCAAGGGGCTCAGAACGTGACCCGTCTGGAGTTTCCATAGTAGGTGCTGCTCATTGAGTCTGATGGATAACCTCATCAGTGCAAGCGATTGTGGGGGAAGACGGACTCTTGCAACTCCTTACCTCACACTCTCATGCAAAGTCCGATCTAGGATATACCCATCAAGGGAAGTAATTGGAGCCATTGCGGTGGTACGATGCCGTGACCCACGGCCTCCCGTCAACTGACACTCTGCGAAGCCCCAAGCCGGCAGAATCAGTTCATGGCTACTGGGTATGGATTTATAGAAATGAAAGGTGGGTACTAGTTTCGTAGTCGTCATTCGCCCGGCAAGGCACGGACCGTGCATCATCAGGAATTCTACTCCTCAATCCCCGCTGGCTTCCCGGCCGATCGCTCCATCGTACCCTCCATGAACCGACTTGAAGCCTGACTGCTCTTTGCTAGTATGGCCTCACAAACGATCATCGAAGTTATGATAAAAGTGCTGACGTGAAGACCGGACCCAGTCAAGACATTGCAGAAGAGGGGTGAGTCATGCAGGTCGGCTGGCATGCGCCCGGAGCGCTGCAAACCAGGAAGACAATCCCGGGGCTATCGAAAACACCATGAGATACAGCGTGGGCGAATAAGATGTCGAACATAGGGATGTGATGGGAAGAGAAAAACTTCTTTTGGGAGATAGTCACTTCTTCAGGCCGAACATGCAGCCGGTGGGAGTAGCTCACAAAATTCTTCATGCACGCCGCCGTTTTGGGAATGATTGATCTCAGTCACGGGTCGGAAACCACGAGTGAAGATTGGAACGCATTCTTTAACCCGCGATACAGATTGGGACTTAAGGGATAATGTAAGGTACAGTACCTAGTATACTGCACGTGATGGATGCCATCTTCGAGGAATTCAAGATTGTGCCCAGAGAATCAATCGAGATTTCCATGCCTCCAACAAGAATGATGTCTCTCACGACTAGCCATTGAGTGACGTATGCTACATATCTCATATTGCCACATGATGAGTATATCTGTATATAACTTTCAGGGCATCTGCAGAATTGAAATAAGTGATCATGGCCTGGATGCAAACAAGCATTCTATCTGACCTGGAATCATGTTGAAAAAAATGCTGTATGTACATTCAATCGAGGTCGGAGCTGTATCCGACAGGGTGCAGCGACTGGCATTTCTTGCTGCCTGCTCTCTCGGGATCGCATTTGTGTCATGCTACGTCCTTGCTCCTCTTGTTCGATCCCTCCGATCTCCCCTCCGCAAGCTCCCAGGACCATGGTATGCTCCACTGACGACATTGCACCTTCGATACGCCTTCGCCAGGGGTACTATCTGGAAGCTTGTCGAGTCCAAGCACAGACAATATGGACCGGTCTTTCGGTACGGTCCTCGACAAATATGGATCTCGGACAAAGATGCCTTGCGAACTATTCTCCAAAAGGTGGACCTTCCCAAGATACAAATGTACGCGGAGATCTCTCGTGATGCGCACAGCCCAGGCCTGTTTGGGGAAGTGTAGGTTGACCCACACTTCCCTCTCCTCTTGCCCTCTAATGGACTTCGGCTAGGAGACCGGATCCCCATAAAACCCTCAAGCGCTTCTTATCACCCAGATTTACGGTTGCGCATGTTGACAAACAGACCCACCTGTTTGAGAAGTGTATCGGGGATCTAATTGCAAAATACTACCAGCTCACCAAGGCTAAGGCAAAGACAGATGTAGTCGTGACAGACTTGATGATGGATTTGCATGGCGTGGCGCTTGACATGTGAGTTGTTCTGTCCTTGCAAGAGAAGGCTGAAGTTGATGTCTTGCTTTCAGCATGGGAGAGTGTTCCTTTGGCCGAGGTTTTGGGCAAACACTCCCAGTCGAAGAAGAGTACTTAGGAATGGAGGACCGCATCTGGCTACAGATCCCCCACTCCATCTTCCATGGCATGACTCAGAGGTATAAGGTAGAGGCCTCCAGATCCTCCAATTTCTGTTGTTACTAGTGACTCTAACCCAATCATCGAGGCTGTAGATGGTCTACATCAAGCGATGGTTACGAGGGCTCGGGATAAAGCTGCACTTTGACTGGCCTGCTGATATGATTCGGGTAAGTATCAATACAGCTTCGTCTCCTCCAATATATACCCCAAAGGCTTACATCGACTTTCCCCGAAAAGGCCATCGATGCTATCGTCAGGGAACGCTCCGACTCCAAAGACCACTCTCGAACAGATTTACTTCAACATTTTCTCGACAGTGGTACCCGACCAGATTCGTCCGCACCAATGAACACTCGGGATATCATCGACCAGGTGTCAGAGATTCTCCCAGCCGGGTCAGAGACCACTTCTGGAACGATTGCATGTCTCTTTCTCGAACTCCTACACAATCCCGACAAGAAAGCCAAGTTACTGGATTCACTCCCGGTACTTACTGCCACTGATCCAATTATCAACAGCAAGACGGTGCGGACAGAGCCCGAATTTCGCTATCTGAATGCCTGCATCAAAGAGACGCTGCGATTGCACCCTATTGCGAGCGAGATGGGTCGCAAAACTGGCACGGATTGGTATGAACTTGCGGGATACTCCATCCCGCCGGGCACCGTCGTCTCTGCTAGCTACAGGCATCTGCATCGTAACCCAGAGTTCTGGCCCGAGCCATTGAAGTTCTGGCCGGAACGATGGTTAGAAGATGAGAACGCCCGTGACGGTGCTCCAGAGCCCGAGTAAGTATCCGACTCGTGGGAGTGAGCCCCGTGTATGGTCACTAACAGGTATGCAAGTATAAGTGCCTATTATCCATTTTCTGCGGGCCAGCACTCGTGCATTGGAATCAAGTGAGTAGTTGAACAGGTACCCGCCTACCGTACAACCGCTAATGGTAGTAGCTTCGCGAGGGCCGAGATGCGCATGGTCGCTGCAAACGTTTTCGCCCGGTTCGATCTCGAAGATATCATGAACCAGCACCTTGATTTCCGGCAATACATCACAATGCAGTTGGAGAACGGCTCGCACAAAGTGGTATTGAAGCAGCGGTTCTAGCCTGGTTTCTGCAAGAAAATCCGGGCCGACATCCCACGGGTGTTGGATATCAGGTTGCTATGGTAAAATGGGGCACAAAGGTCCCAGTCTTCTGCTAGATCAAATTTAATGGCAAATGGATGTACTATCAGTTCTCCGAATCCAAGTCTCTAGGGATTGGGCAGTTTGGTTTCCTTGAAAATTTGATATGATTACAGTACACTACTCGAAATAAAGCCTGCACTTTATAACACGCCGAGCTCATGTTCATTTGACTTTATACCTCGCGGTTGCAAACTCAGGCAGGGGGCTATGCGTTCGTAAGCTGGATAAACCCTTTATCCTTGTTTATATCATCGCAAAATCTTTGCAGCAAAGGAGATACTCGACGTATGCCCAGTAGAACTGATCTCCACAACAGCAAGGACTAAGCGATGATCACTTACCCCCGTATCTATTTGCGACCCACCCATCCAAATATAGGTCCAATACCCCGGGCCATACTTCTGATATTCAAAAGGAATTCAGTGATGCACACCCTGGATTAGTAGCACAGTGTACCCGAGATATGAAAAATACTTTATCTTCAGAATGTCGTGTCACCCAGCAGTTGTGCGCAGTAAGGTCTCGACCGCCTTTAGTGGATTTCCTGGATGGCTGCAACGTGTTTAATCTCTGAGAAGTAAGGATATCGAGAACGTAACCAGCCATCTAACCGGACGCACGCAGGAAGGAAGCCAACCAACGGTACGCTTCTTCAACCATGCGATCGAGAGCCGGTCCGCCTGCCCCGAGGTCAAACAGATGCAACCCATCCGCGGGTAGGGCAATCTCCGTCGCGATCCCCTGCTCTCGCAGCGCCTCGTGCATCCTCAGCGCCTGTGTTCACGGAACCAGCTGATCACTCTTTCCATGGAGAAGATAGATCGGAGAAAGATGCTTGCCCGCAGAGGCAGCCGCATAGGGGCTGAACTGCCGAATCCGATCCGTGGGCGGCGGCGGGGCGAAGAGAATGGAATTGATCGCCTCCTCGGTGTTGGGAATCGCACTGCGAGGTGGCAGTCCGTTGGCAAAGATCTGAAGGGTCTGCCCATGACGAAGCATATGCGTGTAGATCCGCGCGCGGGGGCTGCGGGCGGCCAGCGCGTATGCGGTGACGATGTCCTCGTGGTTGAAATCGTGGCCGCTTATCTATGGAAGTTCAAGAGTGGTCAGCAGGTTTCTCGGAGCTATCTATCAGGCACAGGGATGCACCGGCTGAGATTGGACGTCGTCGAGGATAGTAGGATCGCCGTCCTTGCGTGAGGCTTGCGCCGGAAGCTCGCGGGGCGTGGTGAAGTCTAGTCCAGGTCAATATGCTCTTTTCTGCCCCCCTTTCTCTGCCCGTTTCTAGAATCGAGTACTCACATGGGTCTTCGAAGTCGGTGGGACAGTAGAAAGAAACAATGGCTTCGGGAGGTCGATATCCTGGAATATCCCATGCTTGGCCGAGCAAAAGCGCAAGGGTGCCTCCAGAGGACCAGCCGATGACTCCCACACGATCGCCATCCAGGCACAGACCACGGTGTTTGAGTGTAAGTTGCGGCAGTTGCGTGCGCACCCACTGCAGGGCCTCCCGCGTGTCGGTCATCGGCCCATCAAGGATGTTTACCTCAGGACAAAGACGAAAGTCGACGCTCACCAGGACGATTCCTTGGCTGAGGAGGAATTGGATCTGATCTTGGGGAACATGCTTTCTTGACAGCATGACGTTTGCACCACCGTGCAGGAGAAGAGCTGGGGCCGGGGTGGCGTGTAGCCTGGCTGTTTGCCTAGGCCAACCCGGGTAGGAGACAGTGGAATTCCCATCAGCACGCGGGTCTAGGACGAGAGGACTTACCCATAGAATAATTGTACGCAGGCCCCAGCTGAAGCCTGGGAGGGTAGTAGATATCCGCCGAGAGATGCGGCTTGCCGGTCTTCCAAACCAGGGTTTCACAATCCACCTCACAAGGGGGGCAATAAGTTGGAATTTGGTCGCACTCCAAGGCGAATCCGCAGATCAGTCGAACAGTCTGCGCTTCCGGGCTGGGCCCGTCACTTATCATAACCTGCTGAAATCCTGCACCGCGCATAGCATTGTTCCACGTGGCGGGGGACCCCAACGCGTACGAACGCCCGTCGTCGAACAGCCACCAGCCTTCCAGCAGACCGAAGATCAAATCCATAAAGAACAGCCGCCGGGTAATCTCATTCAGGCAGATCAGTCCGTCGGGTCGCAGCATCTGACGCGCGTTCGAGAGCGATACCTGGAGGTTACGTGTGGCATGTAAACAGTTGGTGGACACAATGAGGTCGAATCGCCCCAGAAGGTCAGGCTTCGGGGGCTGCTCGACATTGACGACCAGAAACTGCATCGAGTCGTGGTAGGCCTTGAACCGACGTTGGGCGGTCTCTACCATTGAGCTCGAGATGTCAGTGAAGCAATACTGGAATGGGACGCCGGAGTCGGATAACGTATCGAGCAAGGGGACAGTAGATGCACCGGTTCCAGCGCCGAGCTCGAGGATGCGGATGGGACGGGGTGAGCCCGGGCTCATCACCAGCTCCTTGACAAATTGGCACAACAGCTCGTTTGTACTGCGGAACATGGGGGCGTCACCGTAAAATTCAGTCAACAGCTGCCGGTTCTTGGGGCTGCCAAACAGTCGCTGTAAAGGGTCAATGCGGCCAGAGATTAGACCAGCTAGATCTGTGCCCGTCAGATGAAGGAGCTCATGCTCGAAACGGTGCTGCGGATGCTTCTCCATTATCTCTCTTCAAACAGTGAAGACGATGAGGGCATGATGACATTCCTGTCGGAGCGAATGTACTCGGTGCGGCCAACCGCATCGATGACACCTGCATGCTGTAGGATCTCATACAGAGCAAGCTTGAGCTTAACGTGCCCCGATCTCACCTGGATGGAGGGCACGCCACGTCCAGGTTCCATCGTACGCACATCACAGCCGATCTGGGCAAAGGCATCAAGGACGTAGGCAACGGTTAGTTGAAACTGCAAGGGGTGCACGTTATCCCAATACCCAAGCCAACCATTTTGCCTCGCTAGCCCCGGAAAGCTGCTCTGTATATGATTGAACGTGATCTGTGGTTTCCAAGCCCCATGCCGAGGACTCGCTTGTGACTTGTCCTCGGGGATAATAACCCGTCTGGCTGACAGCGACTGCCCAGGACCTAGTTGAATCTGGTCACCTCCTAGGCGGGCACACAAGTCGGAAAACGTGGTGGCAGGTTGGATTTGTACTTTGGCGTTGGAGCAGCAGAACTCTTTCTCGATGTCTCCCACGAACTCCTGAAAGAGCAACGAGTCAACACCCAAATCGGTCAGCGTGGCTGCCGGCTCAGTGAGCTCAAGCGGGCCCAGATGCGCCTCTAATAGTCGCTGCAATCGATCGGCTACGGAAGCTCGCGCCTCGGAGTGTGTTTCAGAACAAGAGGAGGTTTCCTCGCTGTGGGGAAAGCTCTCCGAGCGCGAAAGTGATGGTGTGCGAGACAGCGGCGACGGCGGAGCAACCTGGGCTCGCACACAGCGGTATAGAGTCTCCAGGGATGTCTGCACGCCAATGTTGCTGGCAGCAATGTCCACATTGTATATTTCCTTGATCTTCTGTCGCAGTTCGTTGATCCCAAACGAGTCTACACCAATGCTCTGGAGGGTGGTGGTGGCTGATAGCCCATTGAGGGGGTCGTTGACCAGATCGCCCAGGATCCTATTGACCCGTGCCCCAACATCGACGGTCAGATCGGGTGGAGATGCTTCGTCCGGCACACCGGGCCCTCCGACTCGTTCCTCGTGCTCGGCCTTTGGTGACCTCGTCATGGTGGGGCTGGGGGCTGCTGCCAACCTCGAGGCAAGGGCTTTCTCAAGCGATCCAGCTGGGGAGTGACGGAACTCAACCCCATAGACAGTTAGGGCCAGCTGACCGGTCTCAAGGATGAAGGCCAGGATGTCGTACTCTATCGACGTGGCATCCTGCCTGATTGTCCGCGCCACCACCTGCCAGCCTGCATGGCAGGACTCCCAGGAGAGTTGAGGACTGGGTTGGATGCACCTCGCCCGTGCGCAGAGGTAGATTCCCATTTCTCGAGTCTGACTGGGACTGCGGAAGAGGTTGGTATGTGCCCCAGCTACTTGTAACAAACCCTCCAACACCACGGGCGGGATCAGCTCCGAGTCAGGGAGAAGGGGAGAATCTCGAGACAATTGAAGGTGAGCTCTGGCATACTGAGGGGCCCAATGCCAGCGCCGGATGAGCTTATAGACCTTCCCATAGGTCACCACTGGTGCCAATAAACGGTAGAGAACATCCCCGCCTATATCACAGGTCTGGTCACTAGGCTGATTGTGTGCCATGATGGACTGACAGGTGGAATCTAGAGTGATCAAGTCGGAGGTCCGCTGCACGAGATCATCGTCGTTTTCGGCAAAGCGAATGCGCCCTGTTGCACTGCGCATGTCCGGCTCCACGTAGAAGGTGAAATCTCACAAGGGCGGAGTCCTCCCATTTTGTCGTTGCATGGTCAGCTTGAGCTTCTTGCCATTGTTTCGGCCAAGCGGCCTGGAAATCTGGAGACCCTCCACGACCCCAATTTGTGCCTACAATCCGTTTTGCGCGGGTGAAATGAGCCGCGCTGCGCGCATCACAATCTCGACATAGAGCGAGGCGGGACAAACGCCCGTACCGGAGACGGCATGTTGATCAACCAGTAAAGCCCATTCAGGAGCTCGGGGGTCAATTCTCAGCCTCCAATCTTTCCCCGTCTTGTGATCTTGATAGCGTTCCAGGCTCACCAGCTGGACTTTCTCCTCTGTCGGAGATCGAGGCTTCGATGCCGTGGTTGACTCCTTCCACCCAAGCCAGTGTCGGTATTTCGTGAACGAGTACATTGGCGGAGTCAGGAGCCTGCATCCGCGACTCGCAGAACCTTGGAAAGACCAGAAACCCACATTCTGCCCGTCCTCCCAGAGGCCTCTGGTTATGTCACCCAAAGATTGCGGATTTGAGGCGCGTCCTGGGAGGAAAGTGTGATGCTTGCGCATCTCCTCCGGGACGGCGGCAGATGCCATCTGGACCGCCACAGAGCCCAAGTCGGCTTCCAGCCATGCACAGGGACCAAGCTCACTCACTATCCTATCAACTGCAGCTTGAAAGTAGACCGGCTCTCGTGTTTGTTGGCAAATAAGGTCTGGCGTGGGTAGATCCCAACGCTGACTGTCCGAACAGGGCTCGAGATGGACTCGCGGCGGGAGGAAAGTCAGCTCAGAGGCGAGAGTGTGAAGATCCTCCAGAACGGGCTCTGTTAACCAGCTATGATAACCGTGCGTGACGTTCAGACGCTTGTGCCGAATCTGCTGCCGCTGCATGTCGTCCACCGCGTTCTGGATTGATGCCTCGGGCCCGGCGACAATGTAGCTGTTGGGCCCATTGTAACAGGCGATCTCCAGATCGTTGTACTGTAACAGAGCCCTATGCACCTCAGGGTATGTTGCTTGTACTGCAAGCATCGCCCCTTTATCGTCCGACCATTCAGTCTCGATCAATCATGCTCGCCCAATGATCAGTTTCAGTCCGTCCTGCAGTGACAATGCACCCGAGGCGCACAACGCAACTAGTTGGCCGATTGAGTGCCCCAGCATTCGCGCAACCTGAAGGCCACTATCAATCCATGCTCGCGCACATGCATATTGGATGGCAAACTTCCTGGCGTGGAGGGTAGCCAGCTCGTGGCATGAAATGTCCTCGAAGATCGCCGGATACAGTGACATCCCACCTACAGCACTGGTGGCACGAGCACATTCATCAAGATGATGCCGGAACTGACTGCAGGTCTCGTAAAGGATTCGGTCCACAGACGCGGTGGTGCCTGTCTGCCCAGAGAACAGGAAGACCACGGGTTTGGTACTCTTAGGCCGACCGAGTGACTCTAACGCGACCGGATTCCCCACAGTCTGAAGTTTCTGTATCAATTCAGGCAGTGTTTGGACCGTCGCTGACCACTGATACCGGAGTTGAAGGTTCATTTTGCCTGCCAGGCTGAATGCAACCTCTTGAATACTTCCTCCAGCCGTCGCTCCCGAATCCTGAAGCCATTGCTTGACTGCCTTGCAATTTCGTTCTAGAGCGTCTGCACTGTGAGCGGTAATACATACCGGATACGTCGCCACCCTTGTGTCCGGGTCACCGGCCTCATGAGTGGGAGGCTCCTTGACAATCATCGCTGTGATATTCCCTGCCGCACCAAAATTGTTCAAACAGGCCACCATGGGCTGTGCCTGCCACGGTTGCATCTGGTGTGGAACCATGATGTGATCCCGCGACTGGTCGATCTCCGAATGAAGCCGTTGACATTGGCCTGAGGTGGGATTTGGCGATGCTGCATCATAAGGATCACTTTGATCAGGCCTACTACTCCGGACGCCCCCTCCGTGTGCCCGATATTGGCCTTGACAGAGGTGAGGCACATGGGGGCCGCCTCACGACTGGGCCCAGCGAACACCTCAACAATTGCCTGATATTCGGGGATATCACCGACCCGGGTCCCGGCTGCGTGGGCCTCCACATAGCTGACCTCGTGCGATTCCATCGCCGCCGCTGTGAGCAGACGTCTATATAAGGCCCGGTGGGCTGCCGGATCTGGGGTGGTAATGGGGACCTCGTTGCTGATCTGTCGGACAGACGATGCACAGATGACCCCAAGGATGGGATCACCGACCTGCTGAGCGAAGTCCAAGCGTTTCAAGAAGACGAGGCCGACTTCTTCCCCACGCGAGTACCCATCCGCTTCGGCATCAAAGGGAGCCGCCCTACCGGTTGGGCTGAGAATGACCCCGCTAGATTCTGATAGAGGTACGGGCTTGTCATCACCTCGACCCCCCCCGCAAGGGCAGCCGTGCAGTTGCCCAAAAGAAGGTCCTTGCAGGCGGCATCAATGGCGACCCGGGAGGAGGAGCACGCGGTATCGAGGGTCATGGAGGGCCCGGTCCAGTTGAAGAAATGACTGATGCGACCGCTGCGAAAGGCCCGGAGACTGCCAAGCGCAGCGAAGGCACTCGGCGGATGAGCCGCCAGATTGTCGTTGTAGTCCGATCCAAAGCCCCCGATATAACAACCCACGTTGGTCTCGGGCTGGGTGCCGGGCCGGAAGTAGTGGGAGCTCTCCAGGGCATGGTAGGTGGCTTCTAAGAGGAGGCGCTGCGCCGTGTCCATAGTGGCCGCCTCTCGACTCGATCGGCCGAAGAATCGGTGGTCAAAGGTGTCGACCTCGTCGAGGAAATTGACATGGACCGTAGACAAGCGGTCTCCACTCCGCCAGTGGGCTTTGAGTGGGAACCGGGTGTTGGGAGGCTCGCTAGCCATGCACTGTCCTGCCGCCAGGAGGCTCCAGAACTCCTTAGGGCTGCGGGCCCCCGGCAGCCGGCAGCTCATCCCCACTACGGCTATTGCATGGTCAGGGTACCCTTGGTTGGGTGGGGCTGTTGACTGTGACATCTCGATTTGGTCAATGCTGACGGAGTGTGCGGTGCTGGATCAGGGATGCCGTTCTGAAAAGGGACTCATTCCACATCGCCGTCTCCGCCTTCTTATCCTCGCAACCCAACAGTGGAAGAGAAAGAGAACCCGGACAGTGGGTTGACGTCAGACGTGATCTGGGAACCACACCGAATGTCGGGTTATTGAGGCACATCGCTACTTCAGACCAAAAGCAGGTTTTGATTTGGACGTTGGACCTCTTGCTCCTCATCACAGACACACAGCCAGCATCAAGTAATGATAAGAGCGCATAAAGTATAGCCCTGTAACTACCCACAACTAGTGGCTAGATTTGGGGGTGGGAACGGATCGAGTCTTGCACGTATTGCCACGCTGCAGAAGAAAGGTAGCGCCCGTGGCTGGATTACAATCAGATCTTCGTGGACGGGGCTGTTGAGCATTTTGGCAGAATGCGCTCGAGCCCCGCACTAGGCCAACCCCAGTCGTGCATGCCTACATCCATGATAATGCATCCATGCATGTTTCAGCCTGGAGCTGAGCCTGAGACTCCTACAGCCTGCCCGATTCGTCAAGTCTGTTCAGTCCCTCCAATTTGTCTCGCCATTCACGGATCCGCGCCCGTTCCCTGCGCCAGCCCTTCTTCCCATCGGGTGGGCACTTTTGCACGCGGCCTAGTTGCACGGTTCATGTCGATCCATACCAGAAGAATCTCACCTAATGATGTAGTCTACTGTAAATGGACAGGCCTGCCGGCCACTGCTACCCGCGGATCTGGAGAAGATCCCAGGTTTCTTCGTAGTTCCCTGTTTTCATACCTCTCACGATATGGTCTGGCGAAATGGACGGACAATGCGATGCGAGGTGCTGCACATTGGCAGCCGATAGAGGGAACCTGATATTCCCAAATCTTCCATCATGTAGTGAATCAGCCCCGAAGACCCCATTTGCAATCATGCCACGATTTTCTCGGTGGCGGAGGAAGGTTGGTTGGACACGCTCGCCCATCTAGCGACCCCATGAAACCTTTCGAGCCAACCAGAGCCAACCACATGAGCTGTGACAGCACGGCCACATCCTTCTCGTGAAGTTGTTCACCTCGCTGGATTCTTTCATCGACCTCAATGAGACTGCCGCATCGTGTTACAGAGACGCGGTAAGCTCATAGGGTGAGAACTGCTAGATTGGTTGTGGTTTGAGGAGGATGTGGAGAGATGTGCACACATAACTGGGGGCTGGCAGGAGCAGCATCACAGAACGAATCAGATTCGCCATCAAAACCTGGTTTTCTACTGCTGATCTCGCTTATCTCAAAATCTCAATCCAGCCAATCCATGCGAGGCCTGCCTCCTTTTCTTTTCCGGTCACGCGTCATGAGAAGATAAAATACAGCGCGAAGCTCCAATCAATGCTTGTCGTTCATCGAACAATTCCGGCGTAACGGTGTTCAAATCTAATATACGTTGGGTATCCATGCGAGGCCCTATGAAGGTCGAGACGTCAATGTCCGTGGACGCGGCGGTATCGGTGACAAGGCGTGCATGCGTCCGAGCTGTTTTAGGCCCGCATGCCTGCATGCCTGCTGGACACTTGGTGACCAAGTAAAAGGATGAATTCTGCATGATTGCTTTGCTAGCAAGCACGTTTCTAAGGCTCAGCGTCATCTTGCAGGCGGTCATGGCGCTACCCGCTGGGCTACGAAAGAAGGCTTAATTAAGGAATGCTATATCGATATTGATGAACCGACACCTGCAACCCAGAGAACACGAGCAGCAGGCCAAGGGCCAAGGTTCTGTCCCGGAACAAAACCAATAAAGAGACCTGGAAGTGTGTACCACCCCTATAGTCCCGATCTTAGCACATCTGCGCCACCAACTTGGTCAATCCAGCTTATCTCTTTGGTCCCCATACTCGACTCATTGAGGCAATCACCGAACCCCAACGAAACATTCATTCCTCGAAGTGTATTTCTTTGCCCTGGGTTCGCAGGCCAGGTTTCGTAAGGATTTGTAGCGGGACTTCAATTATGCTTTTGGGTGTTTCGATACGCCCTCATGTTCGTCTTAACCTAAATATCACACCGGGTACGTCGGAGAGGGTCGGTGCCGATAATCAAGGCATACTGCGCGATGATTGCACGCACAGGCAGAAATCGACATTGGTATTTGGCACTGTTCGAATTCGGCACAAGTGGTGATAATTCTTTCTCAAAAGGATTCCGTCCCATACCGTCTCTTCTAGATATATGATGCTCGCAGCCCTTCGCCTCTCCACAGAAATTCGGCAATCAACAATTACTCTGCCGAAGGATCAGTGATAACGGTAGTGTCCCCAGAACAATGATATTGTGGTAAAAGGCTCGGAAGGAGATAGTTTATTGCATGGATAGATTTGTCCTCCAGTGCGTTTCTGCGCGCGACTGCAGAGGGATATACACCGACCACAGAAAAATGACAGATGAGCCAGACTGCCTAGTAATTTTTGAATCAGGCCATAAGTTAACGCGCGGGGTAAATCACACATCGGTTTCTAGCGCCAGGAGCCGATAGTGAGCTGACCCGTGCTTGTCTCAGGCCTTATCGCCTGCAAATCAGATTATCAATCTTGTCAAGGCACGAATCGCATGCAGGGAAGGAAAAAGATCTCAGTTAAATAGGGGGCTAAGGTTGCACCCAGGTCAATGCCTTACGTAGGAGTTCTATTCATCCCACAGATGGAGCAGAAGTCACACCAGCTATTTCGGGAGATAAAGTGGGGTAACTTGGAACTCAGAGAGCGAGCCCTTGGCATCCTGGATCCACCGGGCGCGCGATTTTAATCGGTGGATAATGATGAATCATGCGCCCGCAAACGGATAGATGTTCTGGGTTCTGGAACACGCAAGATTTCCGGAGCGTCATATCTATGTCTTATTCGCCTCCACTCCAAGGGGCATGATTTTCTTTTGAAGCATAGGTGTAGAGTTGATTCAGAAAATGGAGAATGCTTAATATTAAAGTCCAAAAATAGGAGATTTACAAATCGAAACAATTGCACACTCCCGAAATACAGGCGCACGTCTGGGAGCAGCAGTTTTCAGGGTATTCGAAGATGCAAGGTTGGCCGACGGCGGTGCACTTCGGCGGGGCGGCGCACTTGACGGAAATGCTGGCGGGCTGACCGGCCAGCGGAACCGAGTAGGTGGTGGGGTTGCTGGTTCCGCCCGTGCCCGACCAGACCGCGGCGCTGTTGCCGGGCTTCGGCGTCGCGGTGAAAGTGAGCTTGCTCTTGCGCAAAGCCATGAAGGTTTTGGATCCGCTGTCGAAAGTGAAGGAGTCCCCGTAAATGTCGGCCGGAAACTTGACCGTCACGGAGCATCCTTCATTGGTGATGGTCAATTGGGCGCAAGCTACGCTCGCGACCGCATTGCCGATGAGGCCGTTGGCCGGGGTGTGGCTGCAAATGTCTCTTTTGTCAAGCACCGGCGAAGCGCTTGCTAGAGATGCGCCAAGGAGGTAGAGGAGGCTGCCTTTGAGCATTGTGATTGGGTCAGGGGGGTCGATGTGGAGCGATGGTTGAGGTCTGGGGATGGTGGTGCTGTATTGAGACTAGAATACCGATGTTCAACAGCAGGATCGGCGCAGGTCTGCTCTTTTATATCCCAAATCGTCCCCAATTTTACGGCACAAGACTACTCGACAGAAAAGGGATATTGAACTGGATGAAGCCTATTGCAGACGAAGTTCAGCTCGATTCATGGAATAAGAATCCCGTGAGCGGCTGGTACGAGGTCTCCATACAGTGCTGAACTTGCTTGCGGCTCGGTCTCTATGCTTAGATCATGGTTACTGGGCTCATTGGTCGATCGAAGTTTGCTCCTGCGTTCAGATTGAGTCTAGATTAGATTTTTTATTCCCTCGCGTGGTGGTTCGACATGCGCGTGATTAAATCCAAGACTGCATGTAAACCATGTGCCACAACCCGGTGAACCATGGCAGTGGAACTTGCGGGTAGAAAGGCTTCTGCGCACCTGGTATTTCCTGCCATCCCTCTAAGAATTGGATAATCGACTAAAATTAAACAGGCGCAAAAGCTGAATGATGTTATTACCATTATTCGGAACAATATATAGAACAAGATATTTTACACACTGAAATTCCGGGATAAGCTTTGTGACCAAAAAGTCAAGAATAATAGAAGGTGTAGATGCCGTGGAACTTACCACACCCAGTCGAGCCCGATTATCTCTCGCCTTGCCCGGATAGATAAACATAAGGAATAGAAGTGTATGTGGCGGGCGACCCATGCAATCTTCTCCAGTGATTCCCCTATCAAACCAAGCAATCCACACTTCCCTCCCCCTGATGCCTCTTGGCCCCTCTCACCTCCTCGTCTTCCACACTCCCATTTTCATCACTCCGACTAACCTGCACCTGCACATCCATCCTTTTGACAATCGCCCCCCCATTGCCCACCAGGATGCCTTCCTCGCTACTCAAACTCAAATCCACACTCCCATTTCTCCCACCCCCGGCTTCCACTCCCACATGATATTTCCGCATCTCGCGGCGCAGCATCTCGGCCGAGGTCAGTCGTGGTCGTCCCGCTACGGCGAGTTCAAACATCCCCCCGTCTCCATTTCCATTCCCATCCTGTATTCCCCCACCGTTTTTGGTGGATCGAAGGCGGAACCCTGAGGTACTCGTACTTCTACCATAGCCATAGCCGTACATGTTCTTGCCGGAGGAATATTGGTCGGTCGTCCCGAAGAGGCGGGGCCAGTAGCGACTGACGACCGCCTTGAGACACGGGGCGCAGGCGGCGACGACGGCAACATGCACCTCGACGGCGGAACTGCAAAAGCCGATGGCGTAGGTCGCGTCGGTGACTGGGTGGGTCGGGAAGAAGCCGTTCGCCAGGAGGATGATTCTCCAGATGCCAATTGCGGTTGCTCTGTTGTTGGGCTCTTTCTTTAGTGCCTGTGATGTGCAGGTGGTAAAGGGAAAGCGGGCGAAACGTACATCAACCCCATACATAATATCACGCAGACGGCCAGCTTCTTTCGCCACGGCATGTGGAGGCGGAAGGTGATCAGTGTCGGGATCGAGACGACGAGGATATCGGTAAACAAATTGATGGCGGCGGTCGCGACATAGAAGGCCCCTTGGTTGATGCAGGTGCCGTTGGCGAGGGAGGTGTCGTAGACGTACGCGATCGGGTGGCATTGAAAGATATCGACGAACAGAACAGCGAGAAAGAGGAGGATGGTGACGCTCGTGGTGGACCAGATGAGGAGTTTGACTGACCTGGATTGTGACTCGAGGCGGCGGAGGAAGAAGAGGATCGAGAGTTTGACCATTGTGAGGCAGGGGTTATAGATGAGTTGGTTGGCGAAATTCCACTTTTCGTCCAAGCTTGGGTGTCAGTTTTGGCTTGCCTTGATGCGGCAGGAGATTACTCGGAATGTTCGTACAATGAGGCCAGTTTTTATGTTGTAGTCTGCGGGAATGTCCCATTCGTGGATGCCCACATAGTTCGTTTTGATGTCTTTACCTGTCAGATAGACGTTTCAGTAGCCAATGAAGGTGGAAACAGACAATACCACGAGGTGATGGATTGGCCGATGGCCAGTATCTATGAATGTTTAGTGGGGAGTGAACTGGCGGGAGAGATCTATCATGCAACCCACATATCCGGCCACGATGAAAAAATCATCTGCCTCGATTAGCTAAAAGATCGACGGTCCCACGAGAAAAAAAGCTCACCAGGTCCGAACCGTGTTCCTGTCATAAACCGACTCCATGACCGCAGCACGACTGCGATCCCTCCCAAAATAGGAAAGGCGACTACGACCCCCAGAGCCACTTTCTGGTGACTGTCGTCAACCATGGGGGGTGGATAATCATCGAAGCTTTGCAAAATCTCGCGAGACACGGGGATAGGGGAACCGGGATCTTATGAACTCGGTGCAGCAGCAGGCAGGGATAAATTCCTGCATGCAGGTCCATTGCGCCGGTTTTCCAATGCTGACCAGCCCAGCAGGGATGCGTGTCTTGGTGTATCCAGATTAACTACAAGAACAATGCCCTAGACAGGCTTGTTTATCTCCCTGGTATGGAAATTCCGGGCGCGGCAAAGTATAGGCAATGACTGTGGCGTGCACTATTCACCCCGAAAGTGACATCTGGCCAATCACACACCAGCTCGTAAACATGCAGCATCTAGACGGCTCGACCGGAAAGCACGGCAGAGAGCGTGAGCAGGCAAATGAAACGTAATCTGGCACAGACAAATTAATTTGTTAGAGATAGCCATGGCCGTCGAGTTGCTGCCTGGGGGAGTTGTTCCGAAGCTAATCGCGCCGGTAGTTTAGGGCTCGGGCGGGATTGGCCGAGGCCCGGACCATCTGGGGATTTCGTTCCACCGGACCCTCACTAACGCCAGACTATCCACAATCGCTCCTCGCTAGCGACCAAACTAGCACCGGGGAATGCAAGCATGTATCCCGTGCAA
Source organism: Aspergillus aculeatinus CBS 121060 (assembly GCF_003184765.1). Classification (NCBI taxonomy): domain Eukaryota; kingdom Fungi; phylum Ascomycota; class Eurotiomycetes; order Eurotiales; family Aspergillaceae; genus Aspergillus; species Aspergillus aculeatinus. Next base: position 10,011 of record NW_020291543.1, on the reverse strand, counting down.
TTTCCGGCAAGGACCGGCCCAGCCTCGGGTCTTCGGCCCAAGCTAAAAAACACAATGGACTGTGGATCTGCCAACTGCACGTTGTTGTTGACTGTCGACCATCATCCCACATGGGCCATCCTGCCATATGCCCCACTAATTATGAGAGATTCTTGTCGGTGTTATTTAAATGGGCAAAACCCGGTCTGTAGCTAGGGGTTGACAGTTTTGTGTCCATCATGGTTCCTTCAACACCTTCACTACTGGCCGCACTGGGCGTATGCTCTCAGGCCCTGGCCTCTGTGGGGACAGTCCCTGTGGCTGCCACCACGGTTTCTTCCGCCAACTTAATCGCCAATGCGTCGTATTTCGTCAGTGAAACACAGCAGCTCACCAACAGTGCCTTAACGACGCTGGGGAACTATCAGTCCATGTTCAAGTTTGCTGACGCCAACCTTACCCTGCCCGCGGTGGGCACATGTAAGGTTTACCCCGGAGATGCTGCGTGGCCCTCGACCTCCCAATGGTCGGCATTGAACCAAGCACTGGGCGGTGCTCTCATCAAGACAGTCCCCCTGGCTGCGACCTGCTACCCAGCTTGGTCGGCCTACTACAACCAAACAGCCTGTGAAGAGATTTCCGATGACTGGACTGTGTCATACCTACAGTACGTTCCCCCAATTTTTGGCAATGTCTCTGAATGTAAACGCTGATCTGAGCAGTGCTGCAGACCCCGCCTCAATCATGTGGCCTCTATTCGAAGGCCGTAGCTGTCTTCCTACTGACATCGCGACTTCTTCTACCTGTACCGTTGGTGGCTACAGCAGCTATGCCGTCAATGTCAGCACCGTGGCGCAGATCCAGCTGGCAGTCAATTTCGCTCGCAACCATGGGCTACGTTTGACAGTAAAGAACACAGGCCACGACTTCAACGGCAAGTCAACCGGTGCTGGGGCCCTGGGCATCTGGACCCACAATCTCAAGGACATTGAGGTCTATGATGAATACCATCTGGGTGACTACCATGGCCCTGCGGTGAAGCTAGGCGCTGGTGTCCAGGCCTTCGAGGTTTATGAGAAGGCTCACGAGCTCGGCTACACCGTGGTGGGTGGCGAGGGCAAGACCGTGGGTGTGGCTGGTGGATACGTGCTGGGCGGTGGCCACTCGCCCATATCCAGTGTCTACGGACTGGCTGCTGATCAGGTTCTGGCCCTCGAGGTCGTTCTCGCCAACGGTCGCTTTGTTACTGTAACCGAGCAATCTAACCCAGATCTCTTCTGGGCACTTCGCGGCGGCGGCGGTGGTAAGCAGACACCCCCGGTTTTCTACCCATCCCTCTCTTCCACTCTCTAAACTTAACACAATCAATAGGGACCTATGGTGTCGTGACATCAATCATCTCGCGCCTCCACCCCAAGATCCCCGTCACTGTCTCCACCTTCTCCTTCATGACTTCCACTAATGTGACTGCCGACACTTTCTGGGCGGGCGTGGACGCGTACATGAAGCGCTTCCCGACCAATGCCGACGCGGGCACGTACGCCTACTTCTGGATCATCAAGCTCGGCGAGGAGAGCTTCGAATTCCTGATGAATCCCTACTTCGCGGTGAACCACACGGTGGCCCAGTTCAACAGCCTGATGGCCCCGTGGTTCGCCGACCTGGACCGGCTAGGCATTACCTACACCCCGAACACGACCTACTACGACAACTTTTACGACGCCTGGGAAGCGGGCTTCCCGCTCGAAACCATCGGCAGTGTGACGATGATGACCGGCTCACGCCTCATCCCGCGCGAGAATTTCGTCAACGCAACCCTCTTCAACCAGACCACTGCTGCTTTCCGTTCGACGGTCTCTGCGGGCTACTCGCTGCTGGCCTTCAACCTGAAAGCCGAGCTTCCCGCAGGTTACGCGGAGAGCGCGGCCAACCCGGCCTTCCGGACCACCTTGATGCATGCTATCACCTCGACCAGCTGGGACAGCAACGCCACCAATGCGGAGATTCTGAAAACTATGGATACCTTGACGTATGATGTGCTGGGCGAGTGGCGCAAGACATGCCCGGACTCTGGGGCGTATATGTCCGAGGCAGACATCCAGGAGCCGGATTTCCAGCAGGCATTCTACGGAAATTTCTACACACGCCTGTATGCTCTCAAGCAGCGATGGGATCCCGCGGGTTTGTTTTATGCGCCCACGGCCGTGGGGAGCGAGGATTGGGAGGTGAGAAGTCTAGATGGGTTACCAGACCAGAATGGCCGGTTGTGCCGTGTCTAAGAAAATCTAACTGGTACTGTTAAGTGCTCGGGGAAGTTTTGTACGATAAGTGTTGTATAGTATTGGTTGAAGACGGGGCAGTCATTCAGAGTCAAACAGCACTTAGTTCAGAGACTATTTGGCATTCTATATAGGAAAATGACAAGTCTAAGTGTTTAATAGACAGAGTATAATAAGAATAAAAAAGTCTTTTATAAATAGAGCTTTTTATTCTAATTTGAATAATATATCTCTTATCCAGTTTAGAAAAGGTTTAGTAGAATTATTAATATTCTAAATATTAATAATAGAAAGTTTTTTTAGAAAATTCTTTTTATAATTTATAAATATCTTAGATAATAATCTGTACTATAATTCTAAATTTTAATTATTTATATTTTTAAAATAGGATTTTTTTAGACTTTCTTAAGATATTTTTTAATAGTAATATTTACTAGTTCTGTTAGTTTATATTCTAAAAAAAATGTGAGAGCCATGCGGAGGGCATCCAGACGGAGTAACAGATTGGGACTAGTTTGACCTGTTTAATATTTTTATTTTATTTATACTGTATCCGGATAATATAATATTATAGAAAATATAGCTATTTTTCTTTTTTTTTCTTTTTCTTATACTTAAGATTTTATTTAAATAGTACTATATTAATAAAATTTAGTTAGTTTAATCGGCTGTTATACAATTTTAAGTATTATTTTTTTATTCTTATTTTTTAAAGCTTTTAGCAACTAAAATATATAAAAATATATATTTTTATTACTATTAAAAAGTCTTTTTTTATTTATACAAGTCGACGGTAATAATAGTTAATCTTAAAAAATATCTATTTAAAAAAATATAAATCTAGAATTATAAACCTTGATTAAATTCCTATTACTATAGCTATAGACTATATAGTAACTAAAAAATAAAAAAATTTTAATTTAAATTTTAATATATAATCAGATTATTACTAAAACTAAGAGAATTTTATTATTATAACCCGCAGACTATATAAAATTAACAAATAAAAACCGGACTTTAAAATAAGCTAAACCCTAAACCAACCAGTATTAGAATTAACGTATTAAGAATAATTATAAGAGTATAAAATATATTAAAGATTAAGCTGTTTAAAAAAAATATAAAAATTAATTCTATTTATAAATAAGATTAGTAAGGCTTCTAAAAGAAATATTATATCCGAAGAATTTTATAATCTTTATAAAAAGAATTTTATATATATCTTTATGTTAGTATTAAAAATCTATAATAAATTTAAAAAAAAGATTAGTAATCTATTAATTAAAGTAGATGAGTTAAAAAAAAGTTTAGCTTAGTTAAAGATTAATTAAAAAGTTCTATCTTATAATATTAATCTATTAGAAGTAGAAAAAGATATTTTAAAAAATAAAATAATCTAAGTTAAAATATAGTGAAATATTATATTAATTCTAATAACTAGTATAGACTAAAATGTCTTAAGTTTTAGAAAAATTATAAAATTTTTTAATTTTCTAATATTTAATAATAGAAAGAATATTACTTTTAAAGATTAAAAGCTTATAGTTAAATAGAAACTTAAAATTAATATTAATTATTATAAAAATCCTATTATATAAAAAATATATATTACTAGCTGCTGCGAGAGTAATATTTGTAAATATTTACTTTTTAAATTAAAAATTAAAACTAAATATTTTTTAAAAATATAATAGATATTCTATTTTATTTAGTTATAATTTATATTAATCTGAACTAAAAACAGAATATTAGACTAGAATATATATATCTTAAAATAATCTTAGAATAGGAATTCTATACTTTTTATATTTAGTTTTACTATCTAGCTGGTAAAGCAGGTATTTTAACTAGAGTGGCTAACGGCCAGGTCAGATCAGGTTAATTAGAATTTTTATATCTGACCACAGATTAATAGTTAGATATAAAAAATATATATTTCTAATTATATTAATCTACAGTTAACCGGTAGATTTAATTTCTTAGTAATTAAATTAATTTAAATAGATAGTAAAAAAAAATAGAATTTTTTTATCTAATTTCTATCTAATTTTTATTGAATTTAATTAATTTTTACTTAATTTTTATCTAAGCTAGTTTTTTCTAAAATTAATATAGATATAATAATTAACCGCGGTTAACTATTTTATTTAATAGTTAATCTGATTTTATATCTTAATCTAACCGCTAGATTATGGCTACGTTAAGATTAAGGTATAATGGTTAGGTTAAGTCACTCTAATTTTAACAGATTTTTAGAAATTTGATTTTTATTAAAAGCTATTTTTAAAATTTAAAAAACTAATTTTTATTAAATCTTATAAGCCTAATATTAACTTTAAATAGTATACTATTATATATACCGAAGGTTTTAAAAGTATAAATAAAAATATAAAATACTACTGCTAAATCTTATCTATAGATTATAAAAAAATCTAAATAATAAAATTATTCTAATAATTAATAAGAATAGAACTAAGATTTTAGTTAAATTTTATATAAATAAAAAGACCTATATTATATTACTAGCTAAAAAAAATACTTTTATTATAAAAATTCAAATATCTAAGTTATAACTATTTAAAAAAATCTTTTTTTATTAAGATAATAAAAAAAGCCGAATCCGAAGATATACTAGTAAAAAATTTAGTCTAAAAAAAGTCTCTATTTTGAATATAATAAATATAAACTAATAGTATATTAATTTAAGAATATTATTAGAATTTTTTAGAAATAGTTTTATAATTAAAATCCTAATTTTAAAAAATATAATAGCTCTTTTTATCTAAATCCTAGTAGATATAAGAATAAATATTTATATTTATATTAATACCAAGTTTATAGTTAAAATAGAAATATTTTTTAAAGTAAAATTATTCAGACTATAAAGTACTTAAAATATAATCAGATTTAATAAAAGATTCTCTACTCTTCTAATATATACAATCTATTTTAATTTTATAGTAAAAAAAAGATTTTTTAAACAGATTCTTTTTTTAATATTAGATTTAGAGTTTTAGAATATAATCTTAAGAAAATTATAGTTAGTAAAATAAAAAGTTTTATTAGACTATTATATAAACTAATTTATATAGCCTAAAAAACTTTTACTTAAGAATAAAATCTAAATCGGACTTTTATAAATAGTTTCTTTTAGAATTATGAAATATTAAAAGATAAATTAGATATACTAGAAGAATATTAAATAAAAAAACAGGTTATTGATTAAATTTAAAAAATAAATAATAAATATTTTTTTATTGAATTGTTAAAATATCTTTATTTAAAATAATTAATAACTAATATATAATACTATTTCTTCTAATTATAAAATACCAGAACAGCTGGTAAATAATAATTTATTTTTAAATAAAAAAATAATTAAAAAATATTATAATAAAAATTTAAGTTTTTTATTTTATATACAGGCCACACGGAGATTAGATAAGAGTAGAATTTATAATATTAATTAAGTCCAGGTGTTATATAAAATAAATAAGATACTATATTTTAATAAAAAAAAAGAATATAAGAATAAGCCTAGAAGTAGATAGACTAAAAATTAGATAAAACTAAAAACAGCTAATTTAAAAATAGTATTAATTAAAATAGCCGGCTTTTAATAATATCTAAGAAAATTAAAATTAAGAATTTTTATTATATTTTTATAAAAAATTAAGAAAATAATTAATAAAAAAATAAAGCCAATCTTTACTAAATAAAAATAATAAAAGATTATTAAGATTTTATTTTTTTAATAATATAACTTAGCTGAGATATTCTTTAAATAAGCCTCAGATATTTTATTATTATTCCGCGCCTGTGATTATAAAATCCAGCTTAATAATAAATTTCTATAAGAATTTTTTCTATTATATAAAATAATAGCTGAAAAACTAAAAACTATAAGATATTATATTACTAAAAATTTAAATAAAAATTTTATTATTCTAAACTTAGTTTTTTCTATATTATTTATTATAATAGCTTAGAAACCCGGAGAAGGCCTCTATATATATATAAATTATTAAAATTTTAATATATTAACTAAAGAAAATCTATATTTATTATTATTAATCAATAAGATTATTAACTAACTAAAATAAACTAAAATATTTATTAAGCTGGATATTAAATAAGACTTTTATTATATTTATATAAATCCTAACTTAAAGACTCTAATTATTTTTTAGATTAGATATAATATATTTAAGTATAAAATCTTTTTTTAGACTAATAAACAAACTAATTATATTTTAAAAATTAATAAATAAGATTCTGTATAAATATTTAGATAAGTTTATAATTATATATATTAATAACATTTTTATTTATAGTAATAATCTTCTTAAATATTAAATCTATATCCGATTAGTTTTTAAAAATTCTATAAAGCCGGTTTATAAGCTGCTATTTATAAGTATAAGTTTTATATTATAAAAATCAAATTTTTAGATTTTATTATTTTTATTAATAGAATATAAATAGACCCGGAGAAAGTAGTAGTTATTAAAAAATAAAAAATTTTAAAAATAGTTCACAGAATATAATTATTCCTAAGATTCTATAATTTTTATTAATATTTTATTGAAAACTATAATAGATTAGCCCGACTATTAATACTGCTTATATATAAAAATATTCTTTTCATATAAAATAAGAAATATTAGATAGTTTTTAAATTTCTAAAAGATATTCTTATTTTAATACTAGTACTAATTTATTATAATTCTAGTTTTTTCATCAGATTAAAAACTAATACTATAAATAAAATTATTATAAAAGTTCTGGCTTAGTATATTAATAATTAATAATATCTAGTTTTATTTTTTTTAAAGACTATAATACCCGCCGAACAAAATTATAATATTTATAATAAAAAAATACTAGCTATTAGAAAATCTATAGAAATTTAAAGAGCAGAGCTGGAAGATTTTTAATATAAAAATTTTTCTAAAATATTTATAAATTACTGAATATTAAAATACTTTATAACTTTAAAAAAACTAAATATATAATAAGTAAAATAAACCAAATTTTTGTTTAAATACTATTTTAAGATTTAATATAAATCTAAAAAAGCTAATATTTTAGCTGATATATTTATCTAATAAAAAAAGAATATTAAACCGCCTAACTAAAAATATAATCAGATTATACTATAATTTAAATAAATAAATTCGAAGATATTATAAATATTTTAGTTATTTATTTTAGTTTTATTAAATAAAGAACTACTACTGACTAATTAAATTCTTTATATTAATTATAAGTTAATTAAACTTAGCTAAAAAAAAAGAATACTACTAATTTAAATAATCTATATTTTTTTTAAAATAGATTATTATTATATAAAAAATATCTAGTAGTATCCGCTAAAAAAGATCTATATATAAAACTATTAGATAAAATATACTACTAGTTATTTATTATATATTTAGAATAAATAAAAATTCTTAAGCTAGTTAAATTATATTATTATTAGAATATCTAGAATAAAAATATCTGCTAATATCTAGATAACTATATAATTTATAAATATAAGAATTATTAAAAAAAAACTACTATAAAAACTATTTTATCTTTTTTCTATTACTAATAGACTATAGTAGTATATATTTATAGATTTTTATATACTATTAAAAAATATATAAAAATATAATACTATATATATAATAATAGATTAATTTTTTAAGTAAGTAGTTGTTAGAAACTACTTGACGCAGTAGATACACTTGTTAGGCAAGGTAAGCAATATATATAATAAAGAATAATTAAAAGCAGTCTTCTTATTATTTTAACTAATTCTTAAAAAATCTCCTCTTCTAAAGAATTTCGGCATAATTTATTATATACAAAAATAAGAAGTAAGCAGCATAATAATATAAGCATCCGGATTAAAAGCCCGGCGAATTAGTACCGACTTAGAAGTAAACTATTTTACTGGTAGATAAAGACTACTGTAGAAGTAGATATTATATAATAATTATACTTTTCCGCTAAGCCGGGCTATTTAGTACAGTAGTATAACTGCGGATAGCTTTACTACTTTTCTAATTAGAAATTCTTACTAGTAGTAGTTTTAAATAGTAGAGTTCGGCGCTGTAATAGTAAGAAGGCCATTCGGTAGGCTTTACATTATATAAGTAGAAGATTCTGGTGTAGTAAATAAAGTACACGTTTCGTTAATAATCTGATTAAAATTCGACGTAAGGTGTATATATAAATAAAAAAGTTTAATATATTTTTATTTATTTTTATATCTCGACTTTTTATCAAATTTTTTTCTCTATATCTTTTCTTTCTGTTGTTTTTGTCTTTGTTTTTATTATTTATTTTATATCTGTTTATTAATTTGCTTTCTTAAATCTATCGTTTTTGTTGCTTTTTAATATAATACTGATAACTATTTATTATTGTTTAACCGATATACTTATCATACCTAAGATCTTCTTCTATTTATATTATCTGCGAACTAGTATTAAGAAGTTTGATATTATCAATATAAAAAACTTTGCGTCTGGCTGTATTTTCAATACTATAGCATCTATAGCATATAAGCAGTATTCTAATAGAAATCAGATTTGCTATTAAATATATATCAACAGCTTCTTAATAGGTTTACTAGGCTAATAAGAACTAGACTTCGGTTGGAATACTGGAAAATACCGCTGAATTTTTACAGATTTTAAACTAGTATAATAAGTTTTTTATCGACTATACTGCTTTTAATAAAAATTAGAATTAGAATCTAATACTTCGTATTTAGATGGGTTATCTGATTTTAGTTCTAACTACCGGCTTTAAAGCAGCTAAGCTGGCCTACTACTACAAATATAAACTAACCAAAATTAGTAAGTTTAAAATTACTGTATATTTTTTTATTAACTTCCAGTTGATTTGTAAGCTAATTTATTAATTTAATCTAATTTTTTATTACTTTTTTATTGCGGGCCGCTGTACTATCGCGGATAATCCGACTATACTCCGCCTAATGTCCGAAAATAACAGATTTTTTTTATAAACTAGGGCCAAGCAGATATTTTTTAAAAAAATCTACTATAAGATGTATATTCTTTATAGTAATAAGAATTTTCCCCAGGGTTTCTGTATTTAAAAGGTAAAGAGATTCTGGTTTTTCGCTGCTTATCTTCTATAAGAATAGCACTAATTGGCCGGGTTAATCCGGTGGTTTTTTAATAAAAGTCCGGCTTGTTTATAGAAGATTTTTATTTTAATTATATATTTTAATATTAAAATTTAACTGTATATAATATAGCAATTTAATATAAATTCGGTTATTTTTCTTATATTTAGAAATAAGATATTTTCTGCCGTTCTAATTTCTTTTTTTGTTTTTTATAGCTTTAAATAGCTTGCTGGATGTTATCTATAGATTCTTCTAGAATCTATTTATTATATTTACTTGGCTATTCTGCCTATTTAACTAGAAAATATTATTTATTTTTAAAAGTCTACTTATTTTTAATATTTTCGATCTTAAACTCCTCTTTCTTTTTTAAATCTAGAGGGTAGAGTTAGTCTTGCAAATCAATACTAAATTCTTATTATTCTAATAATAATATATAAAAGATATTATAGATGCGACTGTAGTAGTTAGACAGAAAAATTTAATATATTTATTTTTTAATAGCTGCTAGAACTTTCAGAGGTTTAATATATCAACAAGCCAGCTTTTAAAAAAAGACATTAGGGTTTACATTAGGGTTTACATTAGGGTTTACATTAGGGTTTA